>NC_087201.1:76207307-76209807 GCF_015104395.2 Macrobrachium nipponense | reverse complement strand
TTGTATATACATTGCAGATATGTGTAACTTAATTCACCACACCCAATAAACATTTTAATATGCCAAAAATTAAACTTTTTCACCATAACTTCAGAACACTAGTTTTCATGAATCACTAACCAGCTAAACTGTCTGAGATGCAGAGAGAGAGACTCAACGCCCCGAACACAAAACTCTTGAATCAGCAAAGAAAACCCCGAGTTGGCTGTGACATAGTTATAACCCTTTTCCTTCCAAAAAAATATATGTCTAACCAGCCAGCAGTCTCTTCGTTAGTGTACCTACAGCCTATAAAATGTATAAAAAGCTTTTTAAACGCTGCCATCACAACTATAACCCTAATCTAAACTAAACAAGTGGCAACTCTTACCTTTCAAATGCTAGTCCCCCCTCTCTGCAAGCAATATCAAACTAGGCTAATGAATTCACGTAAATACAAAAATATGCTATTTATTTCCCAAACTAGAAGAACATAAAATGGAACAAAGTGACTAAAAAAGGTCATGTTAAGAACTAAGTCTGACCCACAAAATGAACTGTAAATTATCATTCTAATCTCCTGAATTAGTCTAGGTAATCACCCCAAACTCTCAAATTGTTAACCATTACATTTCAAAAGTCAAGTCTTCAGGGAATCCCGTCTCTAGAATAATGACATGGGACCCATCTGAAACAAAGAGACATATCCATTATATTTCCCATCACACAATTAATTAATGTTAAATAAATGTATACACTTCACACTTCTCTCTTTTCAAAGGCAACTGTTCCAGAGTCTTTTTTTAAATGTGCCATAGCTCTTCGATGGGTTTCTACCAACACCTGGTGTCCTCCAAACCGCCTTTTGCTTTGCTTCAAGAGCATGTGACTTTCTCACCAAGTATCGGGCGATTGCACCCATCATTACACGCACAAACGCACATAATCATCAGCCACACCTTAGAGCCCCATAGCAACTGGCTTTAAAGGCCTCGACCTTACAAATGCACACTCAACAATTCCTTCTTCAAGGAAGGCTATCACTAGGTTCTTTCAGTCTCCAAGCCAAGAAAGCTGACACACCATGATTCCCTGACACATTTACTTTCTTCTCTAATATACATGTATGTATGTATATATATATATATATATATATATATATTATATATATATACAGACTTGCGTGCGCACACTCACACACACACACACACACACACACACACACACACACATATATATATATATATATATATATATATATATATATATATATATATATATATATATATATATATAAGAAATCTTGCATTGAACAAATAATTCAGGAACTGAAAATAAAATATGAAACCTTATGAATTTCCACGATATAAAATGAAAGAAGATGGAATATTGGACATTTTGCAAGAAATATTTGGATAACAGTACAGCTTTTTTTTTATAGATGTCATGCACAGCCTAATAATAAAAAGCTCCAGAAATCGAAGGGTAAATTTCATATCTAGCCATATCTTATCCTCATTCCATTAATGACGGTTTTATGATAACACTATTTTTCATCGTTCCTCGATTTTGCCTCATATCTATCCCCTCAGACAGCCCTCTTCCCTTTAATAGAAGTTGGATTCTCTTTCCCCTTTAAAGAACTTTGCTGCTAATTTTTATTGGTCACTGTTTCATTACCTTCAATGGAGGCGGCCCCTGCATATCAGCCAACCAACCATTCATCTGCATTGTTTTCCTGCCTGTCCTTTTTCCACAGATTTTTTAGATGTTCATCCTATTGGGAGAGTTTACTGACTCTTTTGTAGTTGCGCCTGACGTCCATTTTTTTTACTCTTTCCTTTATTTCTTTTGGACGTGGGGAGGCGTTGGTGATTAGGGGACGGTGGTTGGCGTCCTGGGAAGACCTTGGTTTTATAGGGACACGTAATTGCTTGCCCTATGCCAAGCAACTTCGAATTACGAAGCAGACACGCATGCTCTCTCTCTCTCTCTCTCTCTCTCACACACACACACACACACACACATACACACAAACACACACATATTGATGCCTATGTAGTGCATAACTTCTAACAAGGCAGCAACATATATATAGAAATATATGTGTGTGTATGCATGTATGCATGTAGATTGTCATGAGGTAAACCTCTCATAAGCCTTCTCATCCTCCAAGAGATAAAGTAATACTCAGTGTAAGATATTTGATGTTCACAAAAATCATATTTATTGTTTTCATTTCAATCGTAAAATAAACTGAAGGGAAAATTCGCCCCTACTGACCTCTCTCACCACTACCTTTTAGTGATAATTCTTTAATCCCTTTCCTTTGTCCGAGTGACAGCCGAGGCCATAGATATAGAGAGGAGAGATTGAACAGCATATAACAGCCAAACCAGTCTGTAACCTGCACTACCTGGCGCCATCGCTATGCGATTCTTATGTAAATAATGGCAAAACCCATAGAATCCTATGGGAAACCTTGTACTCTTTAAAACGTGTTTTCTCGGCTGTCCGTCAA
>NC_087201.1:76189807-76202307 GCF_015104395.2 Macrobrachium nipponense | reverse complement strand
AGTCCATTTTTTTAACTTTTATTCTTTGTATTTTACAGCCCTGATGACGATACATGTGGTCTCGAAAATTTGGCCAATAAATTTACAATGCTACGATGACTGTTGGCAATTTTATTCCTCCTCAATCTGCGGCGTTCTAGATGCCTCAATCTTCCAGATATATATATATATATATATATATATATATAGGTATATATATATATATATATATATATATATATATATATATATATATATATATATATATATATATATCTATATATATATATATATATATATATATATATATATATATATATATATATATATATACTGGAAGATTGGGGCATCTAGAACGCCGCAGATTGAGGAGGAATAAAATTGCAAACAGCCATCGTAGCATTGTAAATTTATTGGCCAAATTTTCGAGACCACATGTATCATCATCAGGGCTGTAAAATACAAAGAATAAAAGTTAAAAAAATGGACTCAGTTAAAAAAACTCACAAAGTCTAAAAACAAGTAACTTGAATTTAAAACAAGCTAAAACATTTTTTAAAAACATTGAAAACCTAATACTTAAAAAAAAAACTTTTAAAATCTATATAAAAAATTATGATGTTAAAATGTATTAGTACCTTACTCTATCTGAGCTAAGAACTGAGTGACACTCTCAGTTCTTCAGGAGGACGACGTCAGCTTAGGCTATATATAAGATAGTGGAAGAGGTCTGGCTGTTTAGGGAAGGAACAAGCTGCTTGATAGTTAACGATTCCAGGATGGAGAGAGAGTGGTCATTGGGTGCTTGGGCGATAACATTTAAATCTTCATAAGAGAATGATGTCTTGCATTTCTTACAGTGGTCTCTTATATTAGAAAATTTTTTAGTTTTTAATTGATATCCAGTTCTGTGACTAACTCCAAGATGAGAATCAGCTCTGACTTTGAGTAATCTCTTAGTGGCTCCGATATATTTCCCAACTTTACATTTTGGGCAAGTGAAACAATAAACCACCAGAGACCGCATCAAGGCAGGAAGCCTATCCTTATGGTGAAATAATGACCCAATTCTCTTGGGATTTTTCGAACATAATCTGATATCTAGAGCTGGAAATGTACTGCGAATTGAGTCTTGCAGTGTTTGTTTGAATTTCTTCGAATGTACAAAAGGATTGGAGGCATACATGAGCAATTTAGGGACATAGGTATGGACAGACGGGGTTGAAATATATTATTCAAGAAGCTATTTACATTCTTGTTGAATAAGAAGAACGAATACGAATTATTTTTGAAAAATTGACGTAAAAACAAGGTTTCCTCATCAAAGTTGTGCCAGTGGAAGTTTATTGTCGTCTTCGTGCTCAATTGCGAACTGCATATTTGGGTGTAAGCCATTAATATATTCCAAGAAATTTTCTGCATCCTCCCTAGATCTAAATAAAGCAATTGTGTCATCTATATATCTTCTGTAAAGGATATATAGAGGACATGTTGAGGAACATCTTTTAAGCATTTGTTCTTCGAGAGAGCACATGAAGGCATTGGCCATAATTGGACCTAAAATGGGTCCCATAAAAACACCATCTACTTGTTTGTAAATTATATTGTTAAATATAAAGTGAGTGTCCTGCACTGCAATTTCTAAAAGGTTCCTAAAATTGTCCTTGTTAAAGCCGTGAAATAAATAATCATCAACAGAAAAGATTTTCTCTAAAATAATATCGACCGTCGCCCAAATATACAGTTCACAACTGAGCATGAAAACGACAATAAACTTCCATTTTTAGATATTTTAATCACTCGAACTCCTCAAGGTTTTAATACCAGTGTTTTTAGATAAAAAGAAATTTACAGGTCAAGGTACGAACTTTTACAGCAATTGCTCTTTCAGTTTTAAATTAAATAGTATTTTCACACTGTTGCACCGTGCCTGTAGGTTATCCTCTACCTGGCACAACTTTCACGAGGAAATCTGGTTTTTATGTCAATTTTTCAAAAATAATTCGTATTCTTTCTTCTTATTCAACAAGAATGTAAATAGCTTCATGAAGAATATATTTCAAACCCGTCTGTCCATACCTATGTCCCTAAATTGCTCATGTATGCCTCCATTCCTTTTGTACATTCGAAGAAATTCAAACAAACACTGCAAGACTCAATTTGCAGTACATTTCCAGCTCTAGATATCAGATTATGTTCGAAAAATCCCAAGAGAATTGGGTCATTATTTCACCATAAGGATAGGCTTCCTGCCTTGATGCGGTCTCTGGTGGTTTGTTGTTTCACTTGCCCAAAATGTAAAGTTGGGAAATATATCGGAGCCACTGAGAGATTACTCAAAGTCAGAGCTGATTCTCATCTTGGAGTTAGTCACAGAACTGGATGTCAATTAAAAACTAAAGAATTTTCTAATATAAGAGACCACTGTAAGAAATGCAAGACATCATTCTCTTATGGAGATTTAAATGTTATCGCCCAAGCACCCAATGACCACTCTCTCTCCATCCTGGAATCGTTAACTATCAAGCAGCTTGTTCCTTCCCTAAACAGCCAGACCTCTTCCACTATCTTATATATCGCTCAAGTTGACGTCGTCCTCCTGAAAAACTGAGAATGTCACTCAGTTCTTAGCTCAGATAGAGTAAGGTACTAATACATTTTAACATCATAATTTTTTATATACCTTTTAAAAGTTTTTTCAGTGTTAGGTTTTCAATGTTTTTAAAAAATGTTTTAGCTTGTATTTGTTTGTTTTAAATTCAAGTTTCTTGTTTTTAGACGTTAAGTTTTTTAACTGTGTCCATTTTTAAATTTTTATTCTTTGTGTTTTACAGCCCTGATGATGAGACATGTGGTCTCGAAAATTTGGCCAATAAATTTACAATGCTACGATGGCTATTTGCAATTTTATTCCTCCTATATATATATATATATATATATATATATATAGATATATATATATATATATATATATCATTCGAGCTACAAATGTCCTTTAATATCTAATTCGCTCTACCTCGGAATCGATATATTTTCATACATGTACTGAGATGGAATTTTTTAGTTGATAAT
This sequence comes from Macrobrachium nipponense, assembly GCF_015104395.2. NCBI lineage: Eukaryota > Metazoa > Arthropoda > Malacostraca > Decapoda > Palaemonidae > Macrobrachium > Macrobrachium nipponense. Next base: position 76,199,256 of record NC_087201.1, on the reverse strand, counting down.
GAATTCGTACCCCCATGGGATCGAACCACCGTCCAGTTGGATGGGGAACGAAATCAGGATCGGACAGTGACGCTACCGAAACGGCTATCAGAGAGGCTAAAGGTTTATATCGATTCTGACCATTACAAATCAACGTCGATCTCGTTGTATTTTGTAATTAGAATCGATATGAAACCCCCTCCACCATGCTAGCGATTCGAAGGTTTGACCCACGCAGCCTTGTTATGAATATTTATCACATCACGTGATTCATATAAATCCATTCGAGCTACAAATGTCCGTTAATATCTAATTCGCTCTACCTCGGAATTGATATATTTTCATATATGTACCGAGGGGGAATTTTTTAGTTGATAATAATTTCGTACCCCCATGGGATCGAACCACCGTCCAGTTGGACGGGGAACGAAATCAGGATCGGACAGTGACGCTACCGAAACGGCTATCAGAGAGGATAAAGGTTTATATCGATTCTGACCATTACAAATTAACGTCGATCTCGTTGTATTTTGTAATTAGAATCGATATGAACCCCCTCCACCATGCTAGCCGATTTCGAAAGTGGTTTGACCCACGCAGCCTTTTTTTTTTGTTGTTATGAATATTTATCACATCACCGTGATTCATATAAATCATTCGAGCTACAAATGTCCTTTAATATCTAATTCGCTCTACCTCGGAATTGATGTATTTTCATATATGTACCGAGGGGGAATTTTTTAGTTGATAATAATTTCGTACCCCCATGGAGGGGGTTTCATATCGATTCTAATTACAAAATACAACGAGATCGACGTTGATTTGTAATGGTCAGAATCGATATAAACCTTTAGTCTCTCTGATAGCCGTTTCGGTAGCGTCACTGTCCGATCCTGATTTCGTTCCCCGTCCAACTGGACGGTGGTTCGATCCCATGGGGGTACAAAATTATTATCAATTAAAAAAAAAAAAAATTCCCCCTCGGTACATATATGAAAATATATCAATTCCTAGGTAAAGCGAATTAGATATTAAAGGACATTTGTAGCTCGAATGATTTATATGAATCACGGTGATGTGATAAATATTCATATATATATACATATATATAATCTTTTTTACTTAGTTTTACCTGTAAATCTCGTCATTGAAAATGTGTAATTACATCCTGCCAGCATTGAAAACAATAAAAAATTCAGATACGTTTCAGTCCGTCTTTTCAAACTCATCCCTCATTGTCCTTTCAATGCAAACAACAGATGGTTCGACAATTATACTGCAGAGCATAATTTCATTGTAATTCTTAAAAGTGAAGTCTGAGTGAGGTAAGTCACTTCGAAAAGGTAAATGCTGATTTTCCATTTTAGTTAGTGATGTCAATGGTAAAAAAAGGAGTCGATTTTTTTTTTATTATCTTGTTTCATATGTTGTGACGAAGATGAGGCAATCATTCATGTTCTCTGGATTTCACTCGAAAATTTCCCCCGTAAGGGGATAGTGCCGTCAGTACACCTCATGCGGTGCACTGTAGGCATTACTTAAGGTTCCTCGTGGTGTCCCTTCTGCCCCTAGCTGCAACCCCTATCATTCCTTTTACTGTACCTCTGTTCATTTTCTTTTTCTTCTATCTTACTTTCTACCCTCTCTTAACATTTGATTCCCTCCTCCTTTTTTCAGTCTTGCTTTCCAGCCTCTTTAGTTAGAATTCTTAGTGCAAATCTGGGAGTTTGTCAAGGTTCAACCTTTAGAATCTTGTTTTTCATCTCCTTTGTTTTCTGGATTTCCTTACCTAGCTGTCCAGCCACTCCAGGTGTACTTTTTGCCAGTCTAAAGGTGCATCCACACGGTCGAACAATGTCCGACGGACAAACAATGTTACCATATCATACGGCAAAGCAGGATGACGTCATAAGCGTTGAAACGATGGAAGTAGATCTGGCAACAAACAGTGGTACCAGACCGGCAGACAATCGTTATTTGGTAATAATGTTTGTCCGTCGGACATTGTTCGATCGTGCGGACGCACCTTTAGGCGCCGTCCACACGGGCAAGCGTTGCTTGACGAACTTTGCTCGATGTGACGTCAGAAGCGCACAGAAATGCAGATACAGCGGGAAAAGTTCTGTATTTCCACGCTTTGACGTCACATCGAACACAGTTCTTCGATCGACCGTGTGGGCGTTGAGTAGTCGAAAGTGCTTGGCTTGACATCTAAAATTACATAAAGTCAGATCAAATTAATCAAAGCCCATATGCGAGTGTCCAGACAGTGGCGTCCGTTTAAATTGTACAAATCCATCTTCTTAAACTAATTTCGAACATAATTTTCAAAATTTTGAATAGATCCAGGAAACAGTCTGTAGATAGTTATGCGTTTATTATTTTCCTGATTGCACTTGGTATTTTCAGTGAACAATTCATATTTACTGCTTTCATCACCCGGTCTTATGCCAGGATCGACCCTTTCCTAATGTTAGCCCGTAAGAGTGATAAGATCTTAAAGTTTAACGTGGACCTTTGGATTCATCCCACTCGACGGAGACTTTTCAGTCTTTTGTTTTTTTTAATTAAAAGGAAAGGGAAATTTTCAAAAATCTCTTCATTACTAATACACAATGTTTTATTTTCTCAATATTTTGATCATAAATAATAATTCAACGTAATGGTCTCATATTGTTGGACGAAATTTTCCAGCCAACTTTATTTAATTCTACAGATACGTTTTTCAGCATTTCCCGGATCTAAGGAATCATTGTCCGGGTCTTTTTTTTTTTTTTTTTTTTTCAATCTTTGATTTAATCGAATCTTTAATTTTGTTAGTTATAGCCGATAATGAATTTAATTTGGACTATATTTTTTTACTTCAAGATCTTGTAAAAGACACAATCTTATGGATTTTATCTATTATGATACCGTTCTTCCTTCATTGCTTTGTATATGAAAGAGAGAGAGAGAGAGAGAGAGAGAGAGAGAGAGAGAGAGAGAGAAGACTTGGAAATTTCTTGTGAATTGAATTTGACATCGAGGGTTATCTTTTTAATTGTATGATCTGAATGGCTGACTGGCACACTCATCAGATCTCATAATATGAACAGGATTCCAGCGTTATGAAATTCGTGTTTTATTTATTCACTTGTATGGAGAATCTCTCTCTCTCTCTCTCTCTCTCTCTCTCTCTCTCTCTCTCTCTCTCTCATTAACTCGACCACAGCCTTAATGCACACCATCATTAACTAGTTCCAGGATAAATAATCCGTCAAGATATAACGGCTGTTGGAAGGTAATGCAGTGCTTGATATCATATGTTTTCTAATTAATGACTATTTTGTATAATTACATAAATCTTTTTGCTCTTTAGGTGACAACAAATCCCATTTCAGCGAGGCAATTTAATTACCGAGCTCATTCACGTCGTGTTCTTGCTGGGTAAATAAAATTCTTCGGTTTTGTTGTATCTGCAAAAGTGTCTTTCATAGTGTTACGATAATTTTACGATCTTATATCGACATTTATCTGAAAATTTGTAAAATGCAGATAAGAAGAGTTGTAAAATGCAGATGAGAAGAGTTTATTTTTTTTTGTAATTACAATTTAGAGGAAAAATTCCGTTTTTTTTTCTCACTGCTCGTAATTTTGTCACAATTGCTTTATGTGACTATAGTTAAGGAACTTATAAATGCATTTAATATCAACTTTAGGAGGTTAAGGCATCCATACATTGACAGTAACGTTATTGAATTGAATATAGAATTTAGGCTAAAGCCAAGCACTGGAACCTATGAGGTCATTCAACGCAGAAATGGAATTTGACAGTAAACGGTTTCAAAGGTGTAACAGGGTGAAAACCTCGCAATTGCACAATCAATCAATTGTTAAATTAGGGTGGAAAGTAGATATAATGCCTACGGTGCACCACATGAGGTGCACTGACGGCACTACCTCCCTACGGGGATAATGAGTTTATTTTTTATACAGAACATTTAAATAATGCATCAAATTTATGTAAGAATAAAAAACACACACTCTTTCTATATATGTATATACGTATGTATGTATGTATGTTTGGGTGTCCGTGTATGTGTCTGTATTTGCGTTTGTGGAGAGAGAGAGAGAGAGAGAGAGAGAGAGAGAGAGAGAGAGAGAGATGTGGGGTTTGTCTTACAGAAATTTCAGTCAAAATTTAATTTTTCCCATCAACTGGCTGCAAGAGATCGGTACGCTCTGCGGAATTAGTTTACTGTTACGTTATAATTATTTCAAAATCTTTTAAAACGTGTTAAATCCGCCGCTCTAAGTTGCGTCCACTGCTGTGTTACTTTTAAGTTGGCCTGAGATGAACTCAGTTGGATTATATTGGCAATGTTAAGAGGAAGTCGGACAACCCTGGGCTCACTTTACTTTGTAAGTTGATAGATCTGCTAAATAAGTGGCGTTTGTTTCCCTTGATTTTAGCTCTCGATTCAGAGCACTTTTTGATTGGCCATCCGCGTAAATACTGCTTCGTTATTCGAACCAATGGGCGATTTGCTATTCTTCTGGAATGGAGTGAAGCAGCATATCCCTTACAGTAATGGGACCTGTTTTCCTTTTTAGGATCAGCTAGCTACGGTCACCTTCTGCAGTTGTATGATTCTTTTGATGGCGGTAATTAGGGCAGTGATTCCGTTATGAATGAGAATAACCCCAAGAACGAACTTTACTTTGGATTGCACGCGAAATGCCGAATCGCCTCATTTTTCTGCTGGTACTTCAGTTCATGTAGCAGTTTTTTTTATTATTATTATTATCTTGATGAGTTTCCCTAGAGCATAATCTTAGGTCGCCTAAATTTAATTCAGATATATAATCGTATGCATCCCCTCTCTAAATTTACACTTTTTTTTTTTGAGTGGAAAAAATGTCGTTCGAGAACATGGAATCAGATCGTTACGTCTAAAATTTCCTCTCACTGACTTTGTCTAAAGGAAGCCAGTTTCTTTCAAATTTCTCGGTGAATCCAGTGTTCTCTTCCATTCCAGACAAGTTTATGTGTATTTAATATAAGAATGTTTCGTTCATAGGGTGTCATGTTGCTCCGTAAGCCCCCCGCCCCCCCCCCTTTTTTTATATAGAAAATTGCTTCTTCTAATGTGAAATATTTCGAAATTGTAAACTATACCGACCGATCGAATTGAATTTATAAAATTTGTGGTTATTTGCCACGCGCCGGAGCCAAAGGCCATTCAGCGCATATATATCGACTGATATATTTACTAATACAAGATACACTTATATAATTAAATCAAATTATTAAAATCAAATTCATATTAAAATACACAATTAAATATCATAAAAAATGGATTTCCTTAAGAAATTTAAAAATCTCCTCTGTGGGAGCACCCTCTCCTAAAATATCAGACAAAGGTTTGTTGGTGAAACCAAACCGACGTCTATGATTAAAATAAAGAGGACAGTCAACAAATATATGCCTCACTGTAATGCCAACATTACAATTGGAGCATTGAGGAACCTGCCTCTCTGCTCCACTAGTTAAAAGATCCCTGTGTGTTAAAAACGTATGTCCTATACGCAGGCGCGTTAAAACTATACTAGATCTTCTATCCATCCCAACAGAAGGTGACCAGGGATGAACAGAAGGTCTGATCGATTTCAGCTTTAAATTACTATTTAAGTTGGACCAGTGATTCTGCCACGTAGTCCTACAAAATGATTTAATAAAAAGTTTAAAATCTTCACAGGGAACCCTCACAGAGTGGGAAGTCCGGGAGGAAGCTGCCTGCTTAGCAGCTGTATCAGCCAGCTCGTTACCACGAATTCCCACATGCGAGGGAACCCAACAGAACTTCACACTGATGTGTTTTCGAAAATGCAGGAGGACCAGCCAATCCTGCACCTCTTGATCGGGTTGATTAGATGACATCAACTTCTGGAGTGCAGCTAGGGATCTCTGGGAATCACAATAAATAATATACGAGTCCCCAGAGCTACCTGTACTAAAAATAAATTTCAAAACGCTAGAAATAGCATAAATCTCAGCATTAAGAATTGAGAACTTCATAAGGAGGCTTTTTTTAATTGTTCTCTCACCGACGATGACAAAACATCCAACTCCATTTGCTGATTTTGACCCATCTGTATATACAGCAATCGAGTTACTATGCTCAGAAACATGGGCCAAGAAGCTACTTTCAAGCTGAACACTTGAGCTATCTTTTTGTTATCTCTAACTTGGCAAATATCTAAAGGAGGCCTACACCAAGGAGGGAATTTAGAAAATGTAGTTTCCATAACCAGTGGAGGAATAAGGCCTACCTCTCTCGCACTAATGTTTAATCTAACTTCAAGGGGCTTAGGCAATGTAGGTTTAGTTGGTGCTCTGTCAACAGGATGTTTTATATACTTAAAATTTGGATTAGATTGAGGGGTTAGTGCTCGTGACAAATATTGGAGACCCTGTTCCTTCCTCCGAATGAAAAGAGGAGGAAAACCAGAGTCTACATAAAGGCTCTCAACAAGAGACGTTTTAAAAGCACCTGTACAAATAAGCAATGCCATATTGTGCACTACATCCAGCTTGCCTAACAAGGTCTTACATGCCGAGCCATAAATCTGAGATCCATAATCAATCTTACTCAAGCATAGGGCCTGATAAATTCTTAATATAGTAGTACGGTCAGCTCCAAAATTCAGGTTACTAACAACTTTAAGAATATTGCACTGTTGTTTAACATTTACTGCAGTCTCATTTATATGTTCAGCAAAAGTCAATTTTTTGTCAAAAATAATTCCTAAATATTTGACTTCATCTTCACAACAAGATAGAACCTTCTAAAAATAAGGTTGGAATCTCTTCCCTTCTTTGTGTTCTACAAAAACGTAAAGCTTTAGTTTTCTCAGCAGAAAATTTGAAACCTTTATTATTTGCCCAGGTAGTAGCAGCATTAATTGCAATCTGAATTTTAGTACAAGCTTCAACTGCAGTAGCTCCAACAGGGAGATGTTCAAGTAAACCATTAATGGCAATATTAAAAAAGGTTGAACTAAGCACACTCCCTTGTGGAATGCCTTCTTTCTGAAAATACTCTGATGAGAAGGTAGACCCAATTCTAACTTTAAGGTACCGGTCAGACAGGAAGTCTGGCAAAATTAAACATATTGCCACCAATACGCCATTCAACCAGCTTCATTAAAATACCAGCCCTCCAGGTAGTATCAAATGCTTTTTCCAGATCAAAGAACATAGCAATGGTTTGATTTTGGACTGCAAAAGCATTCTGAATCTCACGTGTGAGACATAATAAGGGGTCCAAAGTACTTCTATTCTTGCGGAAGCCAAATTGCCTCTTCGACAACAAGCTCTTTGTTTCTAATAACCATACATGACGAAAATTCACCATTCGTTCGTAAATCTTGAAGACACAGCTGGTAAGAGCATTAGGTCTATAACTTTTAGGATGACTAGGGTCCTTTCCTGTTTTCAAAAAAGGAACTATAACAGAGTTTTTCCACAACTTGTATGGAGTCCCTGGGGACCAGAATTCGTTTAAAATATCAACAAAGAATTTTTTTGACTCCAGAGGTAAATGAGAAATCATTGCATAAATAATATCATCTTCTCCAGGTGATGTTGGAGAAGACAAAGATAAGGCATATTCGAATTCGACAATATTAAATGGAAGGTTATATGCCTCTGAGTTAGAACAAACAGGCGGATTAACTATAGTCGTGTTTCTAATATTGAGAAATTCAGTGGAGTAGTGAGGGCTTGAAATGCTTGAAAAGTGCCGAGCAAAGGCCTCTGCCACCTCTTGCATCCGATATAACTACCAAGTTGATTTACAAAATAGATAAAGGAGAAGGGGAAAATTTCCCTAGTAATTTACGGATTCTATCCCAAACTAGAGAAAGTTGCGAGTTATACTTTAATTCTGATCTGTACCTAACGAAGGACTCCCTCCTTGCTTCTTTAAGACTTGCTTTTGTTTGGCGAGGTTTTTCTGGTAAATTATTCTATTAACCAAGACAGGACGCCTTCGATATCGCTTGTAACTAGCTCTTGCAATTTTCCTAGTCAAGGCACATTTACTATTCCACCAAGGTACCATTGGACGACAGGGTTTCCCTGATGTTTTAGGAACTGACGTCATTGCCCCTCCAATCGTTACACTAGCGAGATATTCATAGGCAGCCGAGGGGCAAGGAAATTCATTGGCCTCCTTTATCTCCCATTTGGGTAAAGATGGGGAGGGTGTATTTTGTACATATTTAAGATGGATGGGATAGTGGTCGCTCCCATAGAGATTTTCTTCCTTTGACCACTTATAGTCTAATCGTAATGACGACGAACATATTGTAATATCAATTGCTGAACTGGAGTTATGGGCTACATCAAACCTTGTAGGAGAACCATCGTTCATTAAAACTACATCATTACAATCTAACAATCTTTCAATTATAAGCCCACGGTGATCACACCTACCTTCCCCCCACAAAGTATGTTTTGCATTGAAATCCCCCATCAGAATGAAAGGCTGAGGTAGTTGGTCTAAAAGTGATTGCAAACCTTCAACCTCTAATTGTCTTGGATTGCCAGCTCTGTCCGCCAATCTAGTTTCTAGGCCAGGTTCTAGATAAAGAGAGCACAGAGTGACCCATTTGTTGATAAAAATCTGTGTTGCACAAGCTTGCAGTATCGAGTCTAATTGGATAACTTTTTCTGGTAATGACGTGCCCGCAATAATACATGTGCCACCATGAGCACGTTCACCTACAGGTGGTGGAGATCTGTGAAAAATAAAGTTCTGTCCACAGTTAGGAGAAACATTACCAAGTTTGGTCTCTTGGAAACAAAGGGCAGCTAAATTATGCTCCTTGAAAAGGACCTGGACCTGTTCTCTGTTTGAATGGAAACCTCGTATGTTCCACTGACATAGAGCCATTATTTACTATTAGATTTTTTTTTCTTTTACTTTTTGGACTTGGATTGGGCTGGTCTGGAAAGACCTGGTCTTGGTCTTTGTTTCGTAGAGGAACTTGGCAAATCCTCAAAAGACCTTCTATTTCCTCTCTTGGGAACCCTACTATGGCGTGGGGATATAGGTGGAGATGATGAAGAAGTACGGGGTCTCTTATTTCTAAGAGGCACCGTCTCTGCAGCGTGGACCTGAGCCTTATGAGGTGCACTGAACAAGGTGTCATTCTGGGACATACCCAGATCAGGCAGTGAAGCTGCCTGTGAGGCTTCTACATCAGAAGCCCGAGAGACCTCCCAGAAGCCCAGAGGAGGCCCATCGGGAGGGGACAAAGGAGCCTTCTTGGATGAAGGCGGAGATGCTGAATGTACTTTGAGCTCAGAAGGGGATAGCTGAAGCTTTGGCTTTGAAGTTGGCATCCTAGATTGATCATTTTTATTCGATTTTCCAATTTTCACTACATCACTATATTGAGGTCTTGGGAACAAAAGTCTTTTT
>NC_087201.1:76164807-76182307 GCF_015104395.2 Macrobrachium nipponense | reverse complement strand
TATGATGCTTCATTTTGATATTTATTTTCAAGGATGTTGTTTGTTTTGTCAGATTTGCATTCCTCACAATTCAGGTCGTGGTACTGTATTCAATGGTGGCTTGATTTATCTAGTTTTTTCATAAACTATGCTCTGGGTTACACGGACCAATTTAGTATATATATATATATATATATATATATATATATAGTATATATATATATATATCATATATATATATATATATATATATATATATGTATATATATATATATATATATATATATATACATATATATATATATATATATATATATATATATATATATATATATATATATATGAATCCTATAATAATATAACTAATTTTGTTCTAATACTATATTTTATGTCGTATTTTATTCATCCATAAAGCTGGGAATTCGAAAACGCGTGCCAATAAGTATGAACCATGCCCTCCTCATTATTCGTCATTATTTTTGTGATATGAGCAGTAACCTCTATTTTACTTGTAAAAAGCAAATAAAATGTAAGCTTTAATTTGCAAATGACTGGGTTTAATAACCTACGTAAGCAGGCGCCAAATCTACATAGCCTGTAGAATTCACATTAGGAAGAGCATAATAGAACAACAGAATAAGATTTCTGTCAAATCTTCGATTTACGAAATTACGGTACCGAAAATAGCTACACATGTACTGTCAGGATGCATGCACTGAATGACCAAAAAACGAAAATTATCCACCACAAGTTCGTATGTATGTGGTCTTTGTGAAGTTTTATGTATCATATATATACATACATACACACACACACACACACACACACACACACACATATATATATATATAGTATATAAATATATATATATATATATTTTCATATATATATATATGAATTCTCATCACACCGCTGTGATTCATATACATGCATTAAGCTACAAATATTCTTTAATATCCTATTCGCTCTACCTCGGAATCAATATATTTTCATATATGTTACCGAAGAGGAATTGTTTTAGTTGATAATAATTTCGTTTCCCCGTGGATTCGAACCACAGGACAGACCGAGGATAAATCATGACTGCAGTGATTTCTCCTCTGTTTGTCCATTGGTTCGAATCCACGGGAGGACGAAATTATTATCAACTAAAAAATTCCCCATCGCTTAACATATATGAAAATATCTTAATTCGGAGGTAGAGCGAATTGGATATTAAAAGATATTTGTTGCTTAAAAAAAAACACACACACACACATATATATATTTTAATCATGTAAAAAACTGTATATATATATATTATTATATATATATATATATATATATATATATATAGATATATATATATAGTATATATATATATATATATATATATATATATATATATATATATATATATATATATATATATATATATATATACATACACACACACACACATTTGTTGCTTAAAAACACACATACACACACATATATATATATTGTAATCATGTAAAAAACTGTATATATATATATATATATATATATATATATATATATATATATATATATATATATATATATATATATATATATATATATAGATATATATATATATATATATATATATATATATATATATATGTATATATATAATATATATATATACACACACACATACATATATATATATATATATATATATATATATATATATATATATATATGTATATATATATATATATATATATATATATATATATATATATATATATATATATATATATATATATACATACATATATATATACATATCATATATATATATCTATATATATATATATATATATATATATATATATATATATATATATATATATATATATATATATATATATATATATATATATATATATATATATATATATATATATATGTATATACGTGCTGTCTACCTACCATCAAAACGCAACATCCGCCATCAAATCTCAAATCAGGTTAAGCAGCAAAGTTGTTTAAACTGACAGATTTTATCCAAACGAATCTCAAGTTAAAATGATACATTTGTGATGTGACTTTTGCTGTGTAATTGAATAGTCAATAATTATCTGATGAAAAATCTAAACTACTATTTACATAAATAGCACAGTGGATTACCGTTAAGCTCCCTGAATTTGAATCCCCAACAAAAGTGAGAAAGCCATTTTTGTTGGTGAAATCATTCGAGGACACTTATCATTTATGCAATGGCGCTCTCTCCAAATACATTCAGGTTTTATTATTGTAATCATGTGTTTAATTAAACGTAATAATATATGATAGAAAAAGCTAAACACTGTAAAATGAACGTTGGAAATTAAATGGAAATTAAAATATGGCCTAATGGTGACCATTAGTGCTTGATTTCAGCGGCTTTATAGTAGATAATTGTTTAATTAAACTCCAAGTGGAATGGAGGCAATGGAGTCATTGTCACGGAAATGAACACGCATATCAGATCCCAACTTAAACTTCGCCTTTAGCCAGAGGATTAAATGATTTATAACACCAGATATTCGCAATAACTCTCCAACTTTTCTGGTGACGCCGTCAAACACCTCCCACTGCAAACCCGTAGACTACGGTAACACGACAAATCTGAATTTCCCCATTAATTCGTTAGTTTCTTCTTCGTTTCTACTTTCGGAATTCGCTATAGCGACTGTTTCCTGACGTTACGGTGACGTATTTCGTTATAATGACCCATTTCGTTAAAAAGCCGGTTTGAATGAGGTCTGGAATAATCAAAATGTTACCTTGGACACTCCAACGGTTGAAGGTCGGAAATAATTATCGTGCGAATTGGTAAACACTTCATTCCACACGGAAAATGAGTCTCTTTTGCGTTGCTTGGTACTGATTCCTCGAATATAATGACTGAAAAAATCTAGATCAGTACTTTACACGAATGCAAATCATCACATTTGAAAATCTTTTCCAAAAGTCACTTGCACAATTTGTGTAAGAAGGGTAAATGTATACAGTACAAATAATGATTATATTTATCTATTAATCAATTATTATTTATTTTCTTTTCCAATGATTTTTCAGTTGCCCAACATAAAAATAATCACGTGACACTTGCATCCTCTTAAAAAGATGAGGAATGTCTCTTAAAGTATTACTATTATTATTACTGAGATAAATGTAACACAGGTGTACACAACAGGATGATACCACCAGCTTATTATTATTATTATTATTATTATTATTATTATTATTATTATTAATAATAATAATTAATAATAATTAATAATAATGAATTAATTATTATTATTATTATTATTATCCTGATAATAATTAGATACTTAGACTCCTGATAAACTTAATGATGTACAATATGACGAGGAACCTTTCTTATTCGTGAGCATACTTATATAAATGTTAAAACACGGAATCTTGACATCAAATTTTTATACTTCCTTTCTTTGTGGGTAGGAAGTTGGGACTTATATTTTGAAAGCTATGTTACTTCTGTCTGAAATTCACCAACAATTTTGGCAGCAACTCAGTGAAAAATATTGAATCATATATATGTTACTGTAATATTGGAAAACCAAGGATTTCACAAAATCCCTAAAATTTTAAAGGAATTCGTGAAATCACTAATTCACTTTGAGGAATATTTGATCTCCAAGGGGCTATACTAGATTCATATCAACCGTGCATTTGATGTCTAGGCCAGTCCTTTACGATGCTCCTGATTGGCTGTTGATAAGCCAATCACAGGGCTGGAAACTCTCAATGTCTCTCTCGAGAGTTCACATGGGCAGGATGTATGTTCAACCTCTCCTAAGGGATACTTTTTGAAAGACGTATCCCTCAGGAGATGTGGAACATACATCCTGCTTATGTGAACTCTCAAGAGAGACTGAGAGTTTCCAGCCCTGAGATTGGCTTATCAACAGCCAATCAAGTGTCGTAAGGGACTGGCCTAGACATCAAATACACGGTTGATGTGAATCTACTATAGCCCCTTTGGAATCAAATATCCCTACGTTAATTAGCGAATAGAAATTCCCTGAAAACGTTGTGATTTCGTGGAATCTTGGTTTCACAGTCTTACCGTAAAATATCTATGTACATATATCGTATAAGCGAAATTGGAAAGAAGTAAACGCCTGTAAAGTACCAAACTATTCTATAACGGATAGTTGAAAGGGAAGGATCATAGGTACAGTTTCTGTTTTCAGAATAATTCAGTGTTTCCAATGGTATGTTTGGGATATATAATAAAGGTATTAGGGCATTTTTTCAGCTAAAATGATCAATCTAATGCTTTACCTTGACATACGGACTACCTTAAATCAATAAATTGTATAATTTTATATATATATATATATATATATACTATATATATATATATATATATATATGTATCTATAGTAACATAAGGGATTCTATTTTAGAGACACTAAGAGCAACACAGATAATGTTTAGCATACCAAGAAAAGATGTAACTTGGGCCAAAGAATTTTAGTTGAGAGTTTCATATATACTATATATATCATATATATATATATATATATATATATATATATATATATATATATATATATATATATATATATATATTAAACAAGAAAGTAAACGTGTCGGTGAATCGTGATGCATCAGCTTTCTTGGCTTGGAGACAGAGAGAGCCTAGCGACAGCCTTCTTCAAAGAAGGAATTGATGACTATACATTTTGAAGTCGAAGGCCCTTACAACCAGTTACTGTGGGATTTTAAGGTGTGCCTAATAGCTACCTTGTGGATAAGTGCCGATTATTCATTTTCTTTTTCTATTTTGATCATGTCACATGTATCTAGATTGTGTATGCTACTGTCTGTATTTTGTATATTCAATGTATATGGCCCCGAGCCGAAATAAAGCATATTATTATTATTATTTGTTATTATTTGCGTGTTATGATGGGTCTAACCGCCTGATATTTGAGGAGAAATGGCACACTTCTCCTGAGATAAGGTTAAAGACGGTTCTGAGGACACAAGGTATTAAAAAAAACCCATCGAAGATGTAGGGCGCATTTAAAAGACTTAGGTAGAGTTGCCTTTGAAAAGAGACAAGTGTGATGTGTATACATTTATTTAACATTAATTAATTAATTGTGTGTTGGGAAATATAATGGATATGTCTCTTTGTTTCAGATGGGTCCCATGTCATTATTCTAGAGACGGGATTCTCTAAAGACTTGACTATTTAAATGTAGTGATTGACAATTTGGGAGTTTGGGGTGATTACTTAGTCTATTTCTTAAGAATAGAATGACAATTTACAGTTTTTTTTGTTGGTCAGACTTAGTTCTTAGTCACTTTGTTCCATATTATGTTCATCTAGTTTGGGAAATAAATAGCATATTTTTGTATTTACATGAATTCATTAGCCTAGTTTGATATCGTTTGCAGAGGGAGACGGCCAGCAACTGAAAGGTAAGAGTTGTCACTTATTTAGTTTTGATTAATGGGTTATGTATATATATATATATATATATATATATATATATATATATATATATGTATATATATATGTATATATATATATGAATGTATATACATACATACATACATACATACATACATACATATAGAAAGTAGTTTTGAATATCAGGCAAAATTTTAACTTGGGACCAAAAGATTTTAGTTAATAGTCCACAAATATATACTATATATATATATATATATATATATATATATATATATATACATATATATATATATATATATATATATCTATATATATATATATGTGTGTGTGTGTGTGTGTGTGTGTGTGTGTGTGTGTGTATGTGAATAATATATATATATATATATATATATATATATATATATATATATATATATATGTATGTACGTCATATCACATTACCGTGATTCATATACATATATCGAACTACAAATGTCCTTTAATATCTAATTCGCTCTACCCCGGAATTAATATATTTTCATATATGTTTAACCGAGGGGGAATTTATCAAGCGATAATAGAATTGCTGGCCGACAGGCGCGAACCATCGACCTCTCAATTCCAGGACTGGCAGTGAAGCCTTAGCCAACCTCGCCACCGCAAGAGGTTGGCTAAGGCTTCACTGCCAGTCCTGGAATTGAGAGGTCGATGGTTCACGCCTGTCGGCTAGCAATTCTATTATCGCTTAATAAATTCCCCCTCGGTTAAACATATATGAAAATATATTAGTTCCGGGGTAGAGCGAATTAGATATCAAAGGACATTTGTAGTTCGATATATATATATGTATGTATGTATGCGTGTGTGTTGTATGTATATGTATACAATTTCTTTGTGTGTTTTCCCTCAAAAAATATTGGTTATTTAGTAGCGTTGGCTAAATGGCCTTAGAAGTTCTGAATTTGTGTTAAAGCCAAAAACCAAGAAAATTGAAGAAATACAAAAGTCTCCCTTTTGGGGACATAATGTATTTTCTTTATATCACACCTTTCGTAATTTTACCTTCAAGATCATTACTAATCATCAGGACATTTTGCATTAATTAATGTATATTTATTATAAATGTCAGTATCATTGTTTATTCAGTAAAGAATGATTTTCGTGTGAATTCAAGATTTTTCCTTGACGGATTTCCATTGCTAGGAAATATGGGAAATGGTAAAAACATTTTCCTTATTCTTTCAGTTTAGGCGCATCATACAATTACAGCCTTTGGTAATAATCTGATACGATCGTGGGAGTGAGGAATTTTCAATTCTCAACTCATATAAAGCTTCATAGGAAACGCCAAGTGCAGAGCTTATTCTCAGTAGCAACTCCATTTCATTTATAAACATCTCGTTTGACAAGCCTCCTTAAAACCTCAAAAAGCTGCTCATGGCTGTTTCAAGTTTCTCATAACTTTTTCTCAGAATTCTTATTACAAGAGATTTCTGCGTCTACCTTTAAAGCATTTGTTTTTGTTGGCATGCAGGTGTTTTCAGGAACATAAAACCAACAAAACTTGCAAAAAGAAAATAAAAACTGTTTTGCTTTTATTGTAAAAGGCAATGACTGTGAGGCTCTATTTCACGTACTCGGTTCTTTTCTCTTAATGTTAAAAAAAACTACAGTTTTACCTTCCAAATAAATGTTTAATTTTGAAATAACTAAAGTTCTGTATAGTTGAATTAGTCTTTAACAATTACGGGGTGTATTTAAGTTCATATTTTAACGACGTAGAAGAGGAAAGAGCGATTTGTGGCCAGTTTCCGAGACGACCTGAGGTCATCCGGGAGAAATAGTCAGTTGAAAGTTAGGTGGTGGTAAGGAAACAGTCGTTAGAAGTGGAAATTTCTGGGAAATTTCTCAGTGATATCACTTTATCTCTGCTCTCTTTTTTGAAGTCTGTTTTTGCAGCCATGGAGCCATTAAGTGTCTGTCATCCACGTGAGTGGGAGCCTCTCCTGTTATTGTCACATACTCATTTTGACTTGCGTTAGGCCTCCAGAAATTCGTTAGAGGTTGTTATTGACGCAATAAGGCTCAAGTCAGTGTGGGGTTCAGTGCTCTAACCACCTTTGCGTGATATCTGAGGGCAACACTTGGCGTTCACTTAGTTTCAAAGATTTTTGTTTTTGTTTTTTGCACGTTAATGAAATAAAACCCAACATTCCTTCTGAATGTCATTACAGAAAGGAGGCAGCCCCTGTGTGAACAAATATGATCATTATTGCCAGCTTCTGTGCTCATTTGAAATGGTTAATCATTATGCACTGCTGTCAATCATTACGCAGCAGCAGCAACCTCAAGAGTAATTCTATTGACAAAATCATGTAATCAAGCTTTCATTTGATTTTATAACTTTTAATTTACAGTTGGAGGGATTTCATATTTATATTTCTGCAGTTATGGAACGGTTCAAGGAAATCACAAAAATTCTACGTTGTTCCTTGGCATTAAATTGCTAGGTTACCTAAATCAAACTCTGCAGGTTCGAAGGTCTTCAATATGTGGTGGACGCTAGCTGTTAGTGAAGTGAACTGCAACGTTTGGCAAATATTAAGTGGTCATGTTTGGCATTCTCCAAATGAGCATCTTTAGTGTTGATTATTTCTTATGTGTCAGGAAAAAAATAGCTGTGTGCCAAAAATCACCTACAAGTATCCTGAAGAAACATTATTGAAGGATATGACAACAATAGTAGAGAGAGAGAGAGAGAGAGAGAGAGAGAGAGAGAGAGAGAGAGAGAGAGAGAGAATTTATCGGTTGCCATTCAGATCAGTACAGTAATTTCTGGATAAACGGGACAGTCAGCACAAGGTGGTGCAGGGAAGCCTCGAGTTCTTCAGAGTTTTCCCCCCCGGCAACGCCGGGTTAGTCAGCTAGTATTTGAGAATGCGTGTGCATAAGTGCGTGCATCGTATGGGCATGACATTATCCAAGCTTGCATCTCTAGTTAATTCATAACATTTAACAATATGTTGAAATTCCATAACATTGTCTTTTTTAATTTTTAATTTATTTTGATAACTGGCTAAAGAATTACCTTAACGTTTTTTTGTGTTAATTTGGACTTTTTAGGTCAGTTCTGTATTCACAGTAACTGTATAGCTTATCTCCCTTTCCTCATTAAAACCCGAACTCAGAGCGGAACGAGTAGCTTTCTGGCTCCTCTCTTTGGAGTTCATCTTTTACCTGGCGCCGCTTAGTGATATGTGTCCTTTAGAAAGGGCGATTACCCTTATCCTTTGAACCCTCTTGGGACTTTGGTTCGAGTGCCTCTGAGTTGTAGTACCCTTTGAGTAATTAATTTTCATTTACCCTTTACATATAGGTTTAACCTTTTAAGTTTAAATTGAGTAAGGGAGTTTCAGTGTACCTCCATTTTATTTCATTTTCCCGTGATCGGAATTCATGTCTGTAGGGGCTGCTTAGTAAGTGGAAATACTCAATAGTGATACCATTCATTAATGCATTTAGTGTGTTATCCTCAATAGCACTGAATTGTATTGCAAGACATCTCCCCGTAGTTTAGAAACTGTTAAAGGAGCGTCGTGTTGATACGTAAGGCAATTAGCAGTTTTTGACAAAGTTACAATAGGAAATCGCGTCTGTTTGTTTGTTTATTCCAAATGAACGTCTACACCAGTGAACCGATCAGTATGAAATTTAGTGCAGAGGTTAAGCTAACATAGGGTTCGAACATAGGCTAATTAGATTTTCTTAAAACCATGTCTTACGCCCTCTAAAAAGTTACTACTTTTAACCCGGCCCTCCTACAATGTAACTTTCTTATTTTTGGGCCGATTTGGTTCAAATTTGAAAGGCAGGCTGTTGCGCTAATTGCTTTGCTTCAAGATTCTTATCAAGCCATTTGGGGCCCAGGGGTGACGCTCCCCCCTTAGATATAACTTTCAAGTTCCATTTTTCTACACACTTCTCTCAACGGTTGTTATTGAGTTAATGTAGTAATGGTGAGCAGGAGGTCAGCGGTCGACGTCAAGATTTTCATTAGTTCTTTGGCCCGTGCTGTTAGGGATAACAAACATTCATTCTTAGGGGCGACGGTCAGTCGGGCCTGGCATATGGGGGCCACTCAGTTCGTTATGGCCCTTTTTCTGTTTTTCTCTCTGCATGCCCCTATGCGATTATTTAGATGTTAAGTTTATTCGTTTACAGACTCGATTCTATCACACACACACACACACACACACACACACACACAAATATATATATATATATATATATATATACTATATAGATATATATATATATATATTGTTATATTAAAGTACAAAAGACACACACATCATCATCATCAACCGTTGCTAGTCCACTGCTGGACAAAGGACTCAATCATGTCCTTCCACCCTGTCGTCTATAAGGTGGACAGTTTTCATAATCTTTGTTTAAGTTTAAGACTAGAAATAAATGTATTTTGGGGGAGCATAATACATAACTGACGTCTACGCACGATAAGTCGAACTCAAGAGAAAACTACTCTGCAAGCAATTTGGTTTCTTAACTATGTGAAAACCAACAGCGAAACATGGTTTCTAGAAGATCTCCATCCCTACTACACACACACATATATATTATATATATTATATATATATATATATATATAATATGAATATATATATATATACATATATATATACATATATATATATACATATTTATACATATACATATATATATATATATATATACTATATATATATATATATATATATAAATATTTATATATCTTATATATAATTTGGAGTTCATGGAAAGGAATTCTGTCTATAGCTGTTTTATTAAAAGGCCGACGTTTCTTATCGCTTGTACATTTTCCAGACTGAAAACGATTAAAATAAAATATAAATAATGGTAGCATACATAATGTAAGGATTATATACGACACATTTGCTTATTAACGCCATACTCACATCTAAAACAGAACAAATCAAACTGACTGACAGTATGCTTTTTGCTACCAATGTGGGTATAGGTGTCTTGTGGCCCCTGTCTTTTGCTGTTTGAATTTTCTCTCTTTGTTCTGTTTTAGATGTAAATATGGTGTTAAGTAAGCAAATATTGTATATAATTCTTTCATTATGTTATACTAGCATTATTTATTTTATCTTAATCGGTTTTTAAGTCTGGAAAATGTAACAAGCGATATGAAACGTCGGCCTTTTAATTTTAATAAAACGAATATAAGCAGAATGCCTTTCCATGAACTCCAAATTGTCTACCGACTGAGCGCCTGCTCCTGCCCTTGGTAGTTATTATTATATATATATAATATATATATATATATAATATATATAATATATATATTAATATATTATTATATATATATATGCACATAAAGAATATGTATATATATATATATATTTATATATATATATATATATATATTATATATATGTAGTGTGTGTGTGTGTTTGTGTGCTGCTTTAATATACACAAGACACGCATTTTTGCTTTGGTTTTACTGTTTTGATTTTTTAATGTCATGTATCCTTGAATTTCACTGTATACTTTGTGCATTTAATTCTCTCCCTTATTCTTTTTTGCAATAAATTAACTTCATTACAAATCATGTCACTTTTTACAATTATTTCGCGGCATTACTGTCTACATAATGCTATGTGTACCTGCTCTCATATAACCAGCATGAAAAATAAGCGGTAACATTATTATGAAGACAATATAAAAAGCACCGCCTACAGACTGTTAGCAATTAAGCAAATCCTCAGGGATACATTCATTCCAAAACATTGCAAATACAGAACGGATTTAACGAGAGTTCAGAAAATACAAAACGTTTAAAAATGATGAAGGGTCGTGTAGCTGGAAAATTTAACAGTAATTTCATGAAACCCATTTAAAAAATACAGTAAGTTTTGAACATTTATCATGGGAACAGAATATTTTACAGAAAAGAGTAATGAGCACAATTACCACAAGCAGTTTATAGAATATATATTAAAATGAATAATACAAACAAGCATTACTTATATCTTAGATAAATTACTTCCTGATGCAGTTGTGCAGTTGTAATAAATATAAAACCGGTGGAAATTATAACAATCGTGGTGACATATTGCGTGAACTCAGACAATGTTTATATATTAGGTAATGAGTTATGTACTCTCTCTCTCTCTCTCTCTCTCTCTCTCTCTCTCTCTCTCTCTCTCTCACTTTAAAAAAAAAATATTTACATTAAAAATATTAATTGAAATGAATTTGCCAATCTACAACTTTACAAAATAACGCGAATGTTATGTGACATGCTGAGCAATGTAATAAAAGTTTTCAACTGGCATAAACAATCATGAAATGCATTGTTATTTTCTTTCTTATCAACAATGCCATTAATAGAGTGTATCGGTTACTCTATAGATAAACAAGAATTCTCCAGTTTCAGTGAATGTTTGAAAAGCAACCTGACACATGCATCACCACATTTTGAAAGTTCAAATTAGAATAGCGAAAAAAGACTGCGGAATTGAAATTGGTTGGCGAGGGAAAAATACCCACCCCGTACCCCCACAATACAAACAAAAACAACGATATGTAAACGCTTGTGTACTATGAATACTTTATGTTCCTGATGCATAAAAATTAACGCGACTGCCGAATGAAACGGTAAAGGTTATGCCAGAATAAGGGAGGACGTGACGTACCGTTAAAAGTGAACACTACTTCCAGAAGGTCTGGTGGCAGAGGGGTGTAGGTGTGTTTTGGCGTACATACAATGTTTTGTTTTATTGGTGATTACTTTGGTAAAACAACCATACAGAACCCAAATCCGCGTGATGCCACTCTGTTATCCTTGAGCAATTTTTTTTACTGCCAAAATTCAAAATGGCCGAAGCCGAGATCACCGAAATTCGATTTTCGCCTATACCTTCGCCAAAAATGGACATAGAGATCTGATTTTGGTGTCTAAACACATGTTTTACGAGTCTGGGAATCCATTAGAACACACAAATAAACTCTATTTGCCTTCTGTGAATCTAGATTTTCACATTTCAACGATAAAAGTGCTCAAAGTGTGATGCCAGTGATGGCTGCATAGGGTTTAGACAAATATGGGTTTAGCAAAATGTTTTATTCACACTTATATCCCACAGTTAAGCTGAAAACATATATATTCACACGCTACAGTTAACGTGACTAACAAGTCATAGGGATGAAAGAAACAAACAGCAGTCAAGAACGGAAATAAGCAAATGAACCAAGCAGAGATCCGTTGTATGCAAGACGGAAATTATATGCTAATTTGCCAACATAACCACACAAATCTTGTGACAATCCCAAAATGTCATCATTAGTCTTCATCCGAATCCTCATTTGCCAGGACAGATGATTTAGTTTGATCGTTGCCGCAGTCTTCTGCACCGTGACATCCGCAGAAAACTGAACACGAGAGTCTCGCTGCAGAACACCTGCACTTGGCTGTTGCGCAAGGCGGCACTGAACGGCAGCCACATCTGATCATTGTGAGTACCTCATCCGGGGCGCTTGTCACATTCGGAGGTAAGGGTATTGGTACCAATGTGTTTGATGTCTGGTCTGTTGTCCACCCGTGTGTGTGTGTTGAAATGCTGGAGGGTCAACTTCAAGTGCTGCACGCCACACTGCGGCTTGAAAATGGGCTCTGTGGACGTGTTCAGTGAACGTTTCAGTTGTTGGTGGAAGGCTCTTAAGCTGTGGTGCTGCCGTGAGTTTTTGTTTCCCATCTTTGTGACCAAAATGTCGAAAACGAACTGCTGTCATGTTGTCTCTCTCCTTTGATCCATAACAGGCAGCAAGGAATGATGTCGCTTCTGATATGACGTCCGAGAAATCAGAATCAAGGTGACCGAGGTTCTTCAGCTGGTAGCCCATCATCAAGCATTTTACGACCGTGCCTTTGCCTATGCCCCACAGGTAAGAAACAGTATCACACCCTGAGACGACATGTGCAGCCAAGATCTCGGAGACAAAGTCGGCACACTTCTGGACTGTTGCCTTGATATCTACTGATGTTCTGCTATGACAGGTTCCTAACATCACTAGATCACAGGTGAGAGATTCGGACTTGAAGAAATGGAGCAGCAAAACAAACACGCCTAACCTCGGAATGAAGTTCTGGAATTGGTGTTGATAGACCCACGTCACATGCACAACTACATGATAGAGCTGCTGGTCGTTAGTGAAGATCGTGTAGACTTGACCTGTATGGTTAGTGAGCCGCTGAGCTTCTACCATGGCAGTGTACATCGTGTCTGGTTCTGCAGGAGTCATGTCAAGTAGAGGTAGGTATATAGCTTTGGTAGCCGGACCTACCGAGTGCCCTTGCTCCTGTGAGATTCTGGTGTTGTAGCCATGATATTCTGGTGTTTCGGCGTCGGTGACCACGGATTTTGAAGAACTTGAAGTCAGTTTGTTTGGCCCTAGCTGCTGAGATCCTTTGTGCTACTAGTACTTTTGAGAGGAGGGGAAGGGGAATCTCGTAGCAAGATTGGCAGGCATCTCTGGCTTGGAAGGTCCTCTATATCGTTGCACCGGTATCTCAGGCATTACCTCTTCAGACATTTCTTCTTTCTGCAGGCGTCTTATATTTGTTGATTCCAAGTCCAATCTCTCTCCTTGTTGTATCTGTGTTACCAGAATTGCTAGGGCATGTGTGGATTGAAGACCGTTCTGTGACGAAATGTTAGCATCAAAGTTATCAGCTATTGTCTGAACTAGCCCAGAGCTGCATTCTTTCAGACCTGTGAGTTCTTGGCTCTGGGCAGCAGCATGGGCTACAGAGGCCTTGAATCGCAGTATTTCATCATACGACGCCGTGACTCGGAAGTTATGTAGACATTCAATGAGGGACTTCTCTCTGACTGTAACGCCAAGCGAGACCTGCAAAGTTGTGTGTCTGTTTGTAACGATACTAGTTACGATGTTTCCTATCATAGCTGCAGGTAATGTGGAGTCTAATTTAGTGGAGAGCAGGGACAGCAGGTGCAGCAGGGTTTGGCTTGCATCATCCAGTGAGTTTTCTAAGCTGACTCTAGTTTGGTATTTGGACTTGTCATGTTTGAGTGTCTTAGTTTCAGCGACAATGAGCTTTGCCACCTTCGATACTGCTGCATCGTCATCGTCTTTATCATTTGTCACGAGCTTCAGAATGCTAGACGATTTTACTCTTGAACGAGAGAATACTCGCTACACCCGCACCGGACAGGACCAGAATATCATGTCCAAAATGTTGTGATAGTTTCGACATCAGATTGCGGCGTGTCAGGGACTCTCTCCGTGAGCAATGTATTGTTCATGCAATTCTATGGAGTTCCAGATGCATGTACGGTCTTCATTTAGATCATGTATGACTCCATTGAAAGCTTCATCTTCAACTTGTAAGGGCTTATGAAAGCAAGCAATGGGATGGATTTTGCGAGGACCACGAAAAGTTGACATACAGTCTTTGTGGTACTGAGCATCAGCAGCATGTAAGTCGCTGACAGCACCTTCCACCCTGATGCGTACTTGTTGTGCCCACTCATCATTTCGCGCATCACATGCTTTCAGATAACATCCTTCAAGGTGTCTTGGTTATGTCCGCGATCATCAGTTCGGCATTGAACGACACGGCGCCATCGTTCAGGGTTTTTCGAATCTGGTTCTGAAGAACACTGTTCACCACATATTAAACAATGCTCTTTGAATTTGAAGGGTGTGATAGTCGAACGCCGAGATCGTTTCACATCTGGTTCTTCTGACAATTTCCTCTATTTTTGTAAGAAGCGTTTTATGTGAGTCTTTGATGTGTATGTTGAAGCGAAGCATGCAGCCCATCACCCCTACGTTGACCTAAGCAGATAACCAATGGAATTGAGTCTGTCGGGTCCCGAAACTGTTAGAGGTGCTTCACTATCACTACAGTTCATGCAACTTTCCAAAGGCAAGCGGTGTTGGGCTGTGATAAAGAATCCATCTTGTTTTTTGACAGCTGAAAATGAGGATACACCATCACCAAAGGAATATAATGATAGAAAGCGAGTTTGGTAGAAGTTATGTTATTTAGGTTTCTGCAATAGTAGAAGCAATATTAGCATGATTAATATACGCCAGCGGTCAGAGGTACATTGTGTAGGAAATATTTTGAAAGCAACAGAGACCATGCCCATAAGAACAACTATTCTACTATGCGTTCTATGCCAATGACTGTATTGTGCGGTAAAACAAATCATCAGAGGGGAGATAGAGTTTATTTGTGTTCTAATGGATTCCCAGACCCTTAAAACATATGTTTGGACACCAAAATCAGATCTGTATGTCCATTTTTGGCGAAGGTATAGTCAAAAATCGAATTTCGGTGATCTCGGCTTCGGCCATTTTGAATTTTTGGCAGTAAAAAAAATTGCTCAAGGATGACAGAGTGGCATCACGCGGATTTGGGTTCTGTATGGTTTGTTTTACCAGAATCACAATAAAACATTGTATGTACGCCAAAACACACCCAGGCAAAAAATCCTCATTCTGCCACCAGACTAAAGGCTAAGATTGTCCCCGTGACTTACTCGGTGGCTTCAACTATTCGTTCGTCCGTCAGAACTCTCCCTCGACCCTCTAATCATCAACCCCCCCCCCCCCCCACAAACTAACCCTTCAAAAAACGGCAATAGAATATTGATAAAACATATATTCAGTACTGTTCTTTCTCCTTCCTACTCCACCCTCCATCCCCACCACAAATGCGCAGACACACACAGACACACAGACACACACGCACGCATGCACGCACACAAGTAGATAACGCGCTGCATAAATGCATATCTACTTTAGATCATGATCTCACACCTGATGACGGGGAAGACTCGACAACATTGACAATCAGTCAGATCTAGGAGACAACATCTCTAATCCTGACGATGTTACGCCTCTGACACTCGTGCACTATTCAATTCAAGGCCTGAATAAGAAGAGACAGAGCGCACTATTGATCAGACTACTCAAACACTCCCACCTAATCGACCAATTCTGTGCAGAAATTATGCTTGTAACCGGATACGGATCCCAAGTAATTATGCATAGATACGGTGGGAACAGTTGAATTCGTTGAGGTCATTAATAAAAAACAAGAGCTGAACAAAATGGACAACAAGTAAAAATGCCACCAAAAATAGATCTATCTTTCGGTGGTCTCGGTAAACGCTGTATGAACTGCAACCCATTAAAACTTTACCCACGGCCCGTTGGGGCCTGTCCATATCGTTGCCAGACGTATGATTATGTCTAGCATTAACTTTAAATAAAAAAAAAAACTATTGATCCTAGAGGGCTGCAATTTGGTATGTTTGATGATTGGGCGGTGGATGATTGGCATATCAATTTGCAGCCCTCTGGTTTCAGTAGTTTTTAAGATCTGAGTGAGGACAGAAAATTCTGACAGAAGAGTGCGGACGGGCAGACGAAGCCATCTCAATAGTTTTCTTTTACAGAAAACTAAAAGTTTGCCTTGACAGTCACTTTCATTCTGTTGTTACCTGTCTTTGGAAAACTATCGTTCGCTTTCTCCCATGGACATAATTATGACTTAGGTCGTTTCCACCGGCAGAACAGTTCAAATACATTATTGCTGAGGGCTGTAATATCTCAGCGGTTATACTGTTGACGAACAAGGGTCATGTTAGTAACTACAGCATATTCTATTCCTAGATATTGTAGTATTCCTAAAAAACAATGTGAACAGCATCTTTAATTATAATCAGCCAGCCCATTCTATTACACACTTCAATGTACGCTATCATACATTTGGCAACACCGCAAGTGTCCCATCCCCTGACTAAAGAAAATATTTGGCCTCACTGTAGGCGTCAATTACTTATACAATGGCCAGACATTAGTTTTGTGCATCACTAGAAGAGCTAAAGAAAAACATGATGTCATTAGTTATATCCATTTACACGATTCACAATACCAAGCGTAAGAACACTGATTACAGACATATAGAGAGATCATTCGTCTCACAGACCATAGAAATGAACCACCACCCTACCTTGCGCTCTCATAATACAA
>NC_087201.1:76149807-76154807 GCF_015104395.2 Macrobrachium nipponense | reverse complement strand
TAGGCCTATAACTATTTTTACGCAAATATTTAAAAAAATTTTTTTTGCATCGACGTATTTTACGTAAATTAAGCACACTACAGACAATTTTTGTCAACGTAAAATACGTCCAATAGGCGTTTAAGGGCTAGTATCACAAGGGGAGTAATCACAGCATCGAACCAAGATGGGGGGAATGAGCAACTAAACAAAGGAGGGGGGAAGTCGCCTTGGAAAAATGGAAATTAAACACAGACAAAAGGCAAAACAATTCCCTGGCTGAACTGGAATTTACTCTCACAGTACCTGGAAATCCGGGGCGTCGTAGTCTTCTTCTCAGCTGATATTTCTGTGCACTATGGACGCATAAAAATACTTGGGACTTCCTCAGAGAATGCAGGGGGGTGGGCAGAAAGGGGCGAAGTGTAGTCTGCGGGGCGAGGTAAGTAGCTTCTGAGTGCTCCAAGCTCTAAGGACCTTCTGAGAACAAACTGCTGGGTTCCTGACTTATAAGACTTTCTCCTGGTAAGTTCCGCCCATGTCCTGTGGAGGGTAAATTCCGACAGCCAATGGGAGAAAAGATAGCTTTCCTTGGTTCTGGCTTAAAATCTTGGACACCTCCCCATTCTAGAGGACATCTCAACTCTAGACGGGTTGGAATGGACAAGACAAGCCAGAAACAAGGACCAGTGGCAAATTTATAAAATTTACTAGGGGAGGGAGGGGAACCTTCCATTCTCCCTAGAGTGGACTAATAAGCAATATTCAAACTCTGCTGATCATAATATCCCTGAATGTTTATTCGACAGGCAGAGGATTAATCATTAATAAAAAATAATAAAGTGTGCCATGACTAAAGACTAACAACTTGCTATATTCCAATAAAGAATACTCTTAAAATATAACGTCATACTGAGAATAACAATGAATAGCAAATAATGATTATATAAAACTTAACCTACAGGGTAACTTATATCATATATAATACTGCTAGTTTTATTGTTTATGGCAACACTTACTATCAGTTTACCCTGATGGGGTGATATGACGCGTTCAGGTGTGTTAATATCCCTTCGATTTCGTTAAGTAACTTTGTCTCGTAACAAAAAGATGCCTAACGGTATCAATTACATCCTAGCAAACAGTGCAAACTAACAACGGGAAAATTAATGAAGTAATTCTTTGTAGAAATTAAATAAGATGGGACACTAAATCAGAAATCAAATAAAAACACTATAGCAATGTTTGCTGGCTAAAATTTTCCCAAGTCAAATGGAATTCTAAGTGCCTAGAATAGGGCACGGTGCCAATTGTGACACTTTTATGACAGTAGTTCATAAAGAAGTACTAATTTATATAAGGACAGAATAGCTGGCAGGTTTGGCTCTGCCTAAGCAGGGCATACAATATACAATAAATGCCTAAAGGCAGTAAAGAAGAGGAAAGGAAACCAAGGAAGAGAAGATACAGACAGTACAAAAGAAAAAAAATGAAAGTTACCAAAGGGTCAGAAGGAAGCAGTTATAAAAGGTTAAGAAGGAAGTAGAAGTAGCAGAATCTGGCACTCTCCTCTGGATGGAGGGGGTCAGAATTCTCTATAAGAGGGTGGCACTGTGCCAGGCACTAGTGCAGAAAGACTATTGGCTCTCATAAGGTTTCGGCAAATCTCGACGCCCTTTTCCCTTCTTCCTTTGACCTCTCCGAGGATGGTGTGACGATTCCATAGGGGGCCTTGAATGATTCCTTTGAAGGTTCCACAGGGGCATCAGCTCTGGCTGCTGTGACAACTGGGGCCTTGGCACTCGTCCCCATGCATAATGCTGCATGGCTTAGTTCCCTGAGTTTTTCGGCGAAATAGGATTTGGCAGAGTCATTACTCCCGGACCAGTTAACTGCTGATGGAGGGGGATTGGATGAGGTAATGGTATTTGGGATGGGCTTAACCATTGTGAGGACCGACTCTGGGGCGGTCTGCGAGGCCTCACCATTGGTGGAGTGTCCATTATGGTCATGGATGTCCTGGAGGATTCCTATTGGAATTGGCTCTTCCTTTACTGCCTCATGTAGTGTGGGGCCAAGCCAGTGGAGGGAGAGCAACCGGGACTTGGAGCTCCGGGAGGAAGACTTGAGTCTTGCCTTGGCACTGGCACTGAGGCCATTCCTGTCTTAGTGGAAGGACTCGAACGTGGCTCAACATCCATGAGGGATGGAGCTTGGCACTGCCTGGCACCTTCAAGTGCCACTGGCTGGGCAGAGGTAGTTCTTGGAGGCCCATGGAACGGGTCTGGAGCTATGTGAGGGCTGGGGCCATGATACGGTATAAAGGTAGGAGGAGACTTAAAATCTTGACCTAACAGGTCATCATAACCTCCTGGTATATGGGTTGCTACTGCCATGGTACATGTCTTAGAACGGTGAGGTCGTGTGACTCTCAACCGGACAGTAGGTAAGAACTTCTTGATGTGGTTGAGGCTCTCTATCGTGATGAACTGGTGCCTATCAACCTGAGCTCCGTAGGGAATTTTATCTTCTCTAATGATGGATACCTGTGCACAAGTGTTGTTGAAAGCTCGCACCTGGTGGGCAGGATAGCGACCTCTGGAAGGTGCGACAAATATGGGGCCCTGAGCAGGAGGGCCCATAACAATGGCAGAAACAGGAGTTTTCTTGGGGTATCCCGCCCAGGCAGCAGTGTGCCTATGCACTTTGCATGTGTAACAGAAACTCTTGCTAAAATCAATCCTGGGCCTGTTGTTTCTGCTCCAATGGCCGCTGTCCTTGTTATTAGAATGATTGGGTAGTCCACTCAGAGGGGTGGCGGCAGCTGGCTGAGGAGGATCCACCTTTGAGAGGCACTGCTCCGTGGTGTGACCTGGGTTATTGCAACGCCCACACACAGGTTTCCATGGAGGAATATTGGGGCGCTGGGTTAGCTGAGAGGTGGCAGCACGAGTGAGTGGGAGAGTAGGGGGTATTTTCCTCTTTAAAGAACTCTGCAATGGATGGTGGGTGTCATAGGCATCTGCCCATTTACAGCACTCCCGAATAGTTTTAGGGGCCTTGTCCACCAAGTGGGTGGCAAGCTCAGGGGAAGCGTAGGACAGGAAGTCCTCTAATTGAAAGAGTTCTAAGACCTCCTCAACAGATGTAGCGTCGGAGGCCTTCGTCCACCTATGGAGTGCCGGTGTCTTCTTCGCTTCCCACTCTGTCCATATCTGGCGTTAGCTTCCTTGGGCATAGTCCGTCCAGCTCTGACTGCCTCCACTGGCATGGGGTCACTGACGAGGGTGAGATCTTGTCACTCATTCAAGGGAAGGGCCTCGAATGCAGTCAGCCCTTTGCCAGCGAGATGCTTACCAAAGAGGAGGGCCACTTCCTGAGGGGTTGGATTGATGTTCTTGAACACCTGCTCGACATGATCAAGCCAGGTGTCGGGCTCGCTATCGTCCCAAGTCCTAATGAGGTCACCCATGATGAAGAAGTGAGAGTGTGAAGGAGGGGATGCAGGGGGCATGGTACTCGGAGGTGCCAGAGTGGCACTCTGGACTGCCATAACCAGTTGATGTGCTCTTTCTTTCTCCTTTTCGGATGCTTGGAATGATCTCTCAGCTGCTTCTCTTCTCTCTTGTGCTTCACTCTCCTTCTCCCTTTCGGCTGCCTGGTAGGCTATCTCTGCAGCTTCTCTCTCCTTCCCCATTTTGACTGTTCTCTCTTGGGCTGCTTCTTTCAGTTTATCGTTCACCCAATTAATCAGTTTTGTGCCCTCCAGCCCCAGGGCTCTTCCGGCTTCTGTGAAGGCCTTAGCATCCTCCAGTGCTGCGTTACTGGCCATCTCCTCAGCAGTAAAATGCTAGTAGACTACCCTGAGAATAATAGGATGGAAGTCAGTTGCAAAACTGCAAATGTCGTCAGGGGTATGCGGAAATACTCAATGCAGATACTTGGCAAGATGACCGTAAAATTCCCGCAAATACAATTACTACTGGCACTTAGTGCAATGGAAATCTCACGCCATAAAATCTCTGTAATTTACAGTTCGGCGGAGAACTTGACGCCGATAATGGATTTAGCAATAAATTTGGTTCATGTGGAACCTCAACGTAAGTACAGCTTTGTAAAATGAAAAATAAAGAATCTGGTTACGAATTTCACGGAAACTCAACGTGAAAATGTGGCAAATGAATGTCATAGAAGCGGGAACTCATGTGGATACGGCTTTGCAAAAAAAAAAAAAAAAAAGGATATGGTCACGAATTTCACGGAAACTCAACATGAAAACATGGCAAATGAATGTTGTAAATGCGGAAACTCATGCAGATATGGATTTATGAATAAAAAGAAAAAATTCTGGTCCCGAATTTCACAGAAACTCAACGTGAAAAAACATGGCCAATGCAGTTGATAATATAAAATGTATATGGGGTCTCCCCTTTTTTTTATATCGTCTTGAGGACGAAGACGAGAAGTGGATAAAAATTATTTCTCCTTTTTCTACCAATGCAAATCCCTAGTCTATCTAACCCTTTCAACCTAGCTATGCTCAGAATTCGTATTTTAAACGCTAGCTTATATACACTAAAGGGAAGAGGAAGAACCAAGATCAAGATCTCTCACCCTGCATAAATATACCACCTCCGCACAAACCCCTTTTCACCCTAGCTCTCATGAACCTAAGACCCTCGATTTTGAGAATTTAAAACCCCGGCAAATTAGGCCTGCACACGGGTTGGCGAGACCGAAGGAATGAATAAAAAAGTTCAAGGCCGTGGTAGGGGAAGTTAAGCTAAGGGTACATGTGTCCTTGTTTGACATTGCAAAAGTATTTGCCATTATTATTACTCTCTGCACAGAAAATAAAAAAAATGCTTAATATGAGAGACTAATACAAGTATAAACGTAAAAGGAAAGCAAAAATGTAAAATAATTAGAGAGTATTTCAATCAGTCCTGTGGTTATCAAAATATCTCCGCACTTTAAAATTTTATCCCATATGTCTCAGCAAAATGAAGATGTGTTTACTA
>NC_087201.1:76139677-76149307 GCF_015104395.2 Macrobrachium nipponense | reverse complement strand
TAGTAAACACATCTTCATTTTGCTGAGACATATGGGATAAAATTTTAAAGTGCGGAGATATTTTGATAACCACAGGACTGATTGAATTACTCTCTAATTATTTTACATTTTTGCTTTCCTTTTACGTTTATACTTGTATTAGTCTCTCATATTCAGCACTTACTGCATTACTCAGAGCTGATAATTATGGTATGCTGGAATTCCTATGAGGTGAACTTCGTAATCCCTAAATGCAACATGGCATTGAATGAAGGAGGAGGATCTCGATAATCCATCGTCACCGATCATCTTAACTCTCGCATTTAGAAAATTACAAGAATACTTCAACGTTTACTGAGCTACGGTTTTCTTTTTTTGCTCTGATAGTCATAAAAAACATTAACGTTAACTTTCCGACAAAATGATACGGTTTCTGAAAGGACAAATTGATTCGCACAAAGAGCGAATGAGATTGATGGATGCTAACATCTGAGTAAACTCGAATTCGCTCATTCACCTAACTTTCAAGGCTGAATCATCAATTATTTGCCCACTAATTTTGCATAATCAGTTATATACAAAAGCGAAATGAATAGCAGGA
This sequence comes from Macrobrachium nipponense, assembly GCF_015104395.2. Lineage (NCBI taxonomy): Eukaryota > Metazoa > Arthropoda > Malacostraca > Decapoda > Palaemonidae > Macrobrachium > Macrobrachium nipponense. The sequence goes on along the minus strand of NC_087201.1, from coordinate 76,148,727 downwards.
TGAAAGGTGGGAGAAGATATTCACACGCCCTAACAAGTGTAAGGTTATATTATCACGGTAATATGACGATATTCATATATATATATATAAATATATATATATATATATATATATATATATATATATATATCATATATATATATATATATATATATATATATATATATATATATATATTATATATATATATATATATATATATACAGGCTATGCAAGTATATCACATACATACATTCAGGAAATCGCAGACAACCACATCAGAAGAAACATTTATTAGAGACGTTTCGCACATACAATGTGCATCTTCAGTCTGTTGAGATAAAAACACATACATATTAGCATTCAATAATAGCAGGATTCTTAATATAGTAAAAAGACTAAAATTAACTTAAAATTGACATAAAGGACTAAAAATTGACAAGTAAAACTAAGAAGTAAAAAGTACAAATAAAAAACAAATACCAAGGCGCAACCAACCGTTGGTGGAGAAGGAAGGAGGTAGAATGACTAGACTTGGGCAAGAAGTTAAAACGTTGACTATGCCAGATAAAGCGGAGAAGACGAAACTTCACTATTCAACGAGGGAACAAGACGTTTAATATATAATGACTCTAGAGTGGTTATGTAATCAGAGTCTTTAACCGAGCCTAAAATAGAGAAGTGTTGTTTCTTCACCTCTATCTTGCAATTGATTGCGTGGTTTTTTATGTTTGGGTGTTCAGGCCTACTTAATTTTTGACCGGTCTAAAACTAAAGCCCATGTGACTGCAGTATCTCATCTGCAGCAGCCCCTTAGTCAATCCAACGTAAATTCCGGGACATCTCGGGCACGTAAATTGTATACCACGTTGGATCGCATGAACTGCTGGCAGACGATCTTTGTAAGCAGAAAAAAGAGCCTATTTTGCATGGGTTGTTAGATATAAGTTTTATATTTAGACAGGGAATTTCACTTTCAATAATTCTAGTTGGGTGTTGTGAAAATTTGCTATTGTATATATATGGTATGGAGGCATACATTAGTTTCTTTGGTACGCCTATCATTGGAATGGGTGGTTTAAAATGCAAAGTTAAAAGTTTGTTAACAATATTGAAAAATACATTCTTAGGGTACGAGTTTCGTTGGAAGACATTAGATAAAAAATCAATTTCTTTATGAAAGATATCCCAGTTTGACGAGTATTTTATTGCTCTATGAACCAGAGTGGAGATTGCATTAAGCTTAAAACTCTTTTGACACGAGCTATATATTATTAGGAAGTCCTGTATATGTTTTCTTTCTAAAACCTGAAGTGTTAAAATTGACTGATCCCTAGTTATGCAAATATCAAGAAACGGTAAGGAATTACCGTTTTGCGAGTTCCACAGTAAAATTAATGTTAGGGTGTTTCAAATTAATAAACTGTAAAAATTGTAAAGCTTGCCATTCGTATCTAAAAAGGGCGAAGGTATCGTCCACATACCTTCTGTAAAACAATGGTTTAAAAGAATTAGGACAAGAATTCAAAAATTCTTGTTCAAGACTAGACATAAAAAAATTTGCGAATAATGGACCCAAGGGAGAACCCATGGCCACACCATCAACCTGAGAATATAATTTATTGTTAAAAACAAAAGCTGAGTCTTGAACGGCAAGTTCTAAAAATTGCTTGAAAAGAAGTTTATTAAAACCATGAAATAAAAACTCTTCACTTGGAAATATTCTATCAATTATGATGTTTATAGTTTCATTAATAGGGACATTCGTAAACAACGACTCCACGTCAAAACTGGCCATAAAGAGTTCACCATCCTGTTTAGTTATTTGATCCTGAAACTCGTAACCGTTTTTCACATTGTATTGGTTAAAAGAAAACTCATTTAAAATAGATACTAAAAATTTAGATATGTTAAAAGATGGACTGTTGTATGCCGCCATAACTTGTTCTTTAATAGTGGGCCACCAACCACCAAACCATGGCTTATGGAATTTTCGGTAGTCCATAAAGTGAAGAACCCGAGACAAAAAGTTTTTGTATGTATTTTCATCTAATATGTTTTCATTTTTCAGTTTCCTTAAAAATCTGTTAATTTTATCTTCACGTTTATAAATATCTAAAAAGTTAGGCTCTCCTAGAAGTTTAAATTTAGTATTATCGGAGAGAATTTCTTCAATTTTAGTTGTATATTCAGTTTTGTTTAAGATTACAACACCTTTTTGCTCTCAGAAGGTCCTTAGAGCTCGGAGAACTCAGAAGCTCCTTACCTCGCCCTCCAGACTACTCTTCACCCCTTTCTGCTCATCCCTGCTCTCTCTGGGGAAGTCCCAAGTATTTTTATCCGTCCATATTGCACAGAAATATCAGCCGAGAAGAAGACTGCGATGCCCAGGATTTCCAGGTACTCTGTGAGAGTAAATTCCAGTTCAGCCAGGGAATCGTTTTGCCTTTTGTGTGTATTTCATTTCCATTTTTCCAAGGCGACTTCCCCCCTCCTTTGTTTAGTTGCTCATTCCCCCCATCTTGCGTCAATGCTGTGATTACTCCCCTTGTGATAGTAAACATCCCCTAGTAAATTCAAGCAAAGAAATAGTTCTCTTTGTGTAAATTCCCAGTCAGTTTCATCCTCCCGTTTAGTGGCCTGTAAACTTTTGATTGAAAGAAAGTATCCTATCTCTTTGCAGACAAACACTGTGCCTGATTGTGGTAGAAATTGGAAACCCTAGGAGTGAGCGAGCCTTGCATTTTCAATAATCCGTTTGCACAAAATTCTGAACGCTGTGTCTGGTTACCCCCAGCCACGTGTTTCCTGGACCTACGTAAATTAATGTAAATACAGTGCATTTAAAACTAAAGTCCAGCTTTTATGTAAATTCCTCCTTCCTCAGTAATATCGGCCTTCTGCCATAGTTTTTTTTCTCTTTTCTTTGTTGTGATCTTTCGTTCCTTCATTCAAGGCCAAATTTTTCCACTGTTAAGCTAAATTTTCTAGGAGTGAACAAGCAGTTCAGAACAAGGGCGACCAAAACCAGTCTCATGTGAAAAAGAATTTTCATTTCCAGCCACAGCGATTGTTAAGCTGGTATCACGAAAGGAACGAATCTGAATTCCTTTAATATTTTTCATGAGCAAGCTGAAAGCAAGGTTCCCAATTCTCCACAATAGGAAAAAGGTACATTTTATTTTCTAGTTATTTGTGTAGAACTAGGTATTCTATTTATGGAGATAAAATCTGACTGCCATTATAGCTATAGGAAATAAAACATGTTTAGGCCGATAGACTAGAGCTCAAGAGAGAAAGTTTAATTTTATGTGCCATTGCATAAAGCATAGAGGTTAGGGAGTAAGATTCAAAACGAAAATAAGTGCCACATTTCGTGAATTGCAAGTTAATCGCGAATCCCACGCTATAAAGATATTTCGTATTTTTTATGTGAATCAACACGCTGGTTATTGTCGAGCGCTCGCTCTCTCTCTCTCTCTCTCTCTCTCTCTCTCTTGCTCACGCTCATGGCCGCTTGCAGGTCTAAACAGGATAGGATTTAAATCCCTGTCCACGTGTCTACTTCAAACCTATCCATTGCCCTGTTTATTAACAAAGAAATAGATGAGTCAATAAGTAAGAAAAAAAACACAGTGTTAGCGTAAATTCTTAACGTTAAGATAAGTAAAATCAAAGATAAGCATTTTTTTTATTTTCTGTGCAGAGAGTAATAATAATGGCAAATACTTTTGCATGTCAAACAAGGACACATGTACCCTTAGCTTAACTTCCCCTACCACGGCCTTGAACTTTTTGATTCATTCCTTCTGTCTCGCCAACCCGTGTGCAGGCCTAATTTGCCGAAGTTTTAAATTCTCAAATCGAGGGTCTTAAGGTTCATGAGAGCTAAGGGTGAAAAGGGGTTTGTGCGGAGGTGGTATATTTATGCAGGGTGAGAGATCTTGATCTTGGTTTTTCCTCTCCCTTTAGTGTATATAAGCTAGCGTTTAAAATACGAATTCTGAGCATAGCTAGGTTGAAAGGGTTAGATAGATTATCCACTTCTCGTCTTCGTCCTCAAGACGATATAAAAAAAAAGGGGAGACCCCATATACATTTTATATTATCAACTGCATTGGCCACGTTTTTTCACGTTGAGTTTCTGTGAAATTCGGGACCAGAATTTTTTCTTTTTATTCATAAATCCATATCTGCGTGAGTTTCCGCATTTACAACATTCATTTGCCATGTTTTCATGTTGAGTTTCCGTGAAATTCGTGACCATATCCTTTTTTTTTTATTTTGCAAAGCGGGTATCCACATGAGTTCATGCTTCTATGACCATTCATTTGCAAACATTTTCACGTTGAGTTTCGTGAAATTCGTAACCAGATTCTTTATCTTTTTATTTTACAAAGCTGTACTTACGTTGAGGTTCCACATGAACCAAATTTATTGCTAAATCCATTATCGGTGTCAAGTTCTCCGCCGAACTGTAAATTACAGAGATTTTATGGCGTGAGTTTTCCACTGCACTAAGTGCCAGTAGTAATTGTATTTGCGGGAATTTTACGGTCATCTTGCCAAGTATCTGCGTTGAGTATTTCCGCATACCCCTGACGACATTTGCAGTTTTGCAACTGACTTCCATCCTATTATTCTCAGGGTAGTCTACTAGCATTTTACTGCTGAGGAGATGGCCAGTAACGCAGCACTGGAGGATGCTAAGGCCTTCACAGAAGCCGGAAGAGCCCTGGGGCTGGAGGGCACAAAACTGATTAATTGAGTGAATGATAAGCTGAAAGAAGCAGCCCAAGAGAGAACAGTCAAAAGGGGGAAGGAGAGAGAAGCTGCAGAGATAGCCTACCAGGCAGCCGAAAGGGAGAAGGAGAGTGAAGCACAAGAGAGAAGAGAAGCAGCTGAGAGATCATTCCAAGCATCCGAAAAGGAGAAAGAAAGAGCACATCAACTGGTTATGGCAGTGCCAGAGTGCACTCTGGCACCTCCGAGTACCATGCCCCCTGCATCCCCTCCTTCACACTCTCACTTCTTCATCATGGGTGACCTCATTAGGACTTGGGACAATAGCGAGCCCAACACCTGGCTCGATCATGTCGAGCAGGTGTTCAAGAACATCAATCCAACCCCTCAGGAAGTGGCCCTCCTCTTTGGCAAGCATCTCGCTGGCAAAGGGCTGACTGCATTCGAGGCCCTTCCCTTGAATGAGCGACAAGATCTCACCCTCGTCAGTGACCCCATGCCAGTGGAGGCAGAGATGGAGGACTATGCCCAAGGAAGCTAACCAGATATGGACAGAGTGGGAAGCGAAGAAGACACCGGCACTCCATAGGTGGACGAAGGCCTCCGACGCTACATCTGTTGAGGAGGTCTTAGAACTCTTTCAATTAGAGGAGTTCCTGTCCTACGCTTCCCCTGAGCTTGCCACCCACTTCGTGGACAAGGCCCCTAAAACTATTTGGGAGTGCTGTAAATGGGCAGATGCCTATGACACCCACCGTCCATTGCAGAGTTCTTTAAAGAAGAAAATAGCCCCTACTCTCCCACTTACTTGTGCTGCCACCTCTCAGCTAACCCAGCACCCCAATATTCCTCCATGGAAACCTGTGTGTGGGCGTTGCAATAACCCAGGTCACACCACGGAGCAGTGCCTCTCAAAGGTGGATCCTCTTCAGTCAGCTGCCGCCACCCCTCTGAGTGGACTACCCAATCATTCTAATAACAAGGACAACGGCCATTGGAGCAGAAACAACAGGCCCAGGCTTGATTTTAGCAAGAGTTTCTGTTACACATGCAAAGTGCATGGGCACACTGCTGCCTGGGCGGGATGCCCCAAGAAAGCTCCTGTTTCTGCCATTGCTATGGCCGTGTCAAATCCGTCAGCTCTGGGCCCTCCTGCTCAGGGCCCCATATTTGTCGCACCTTCCAGAGGTCGCTATCCTGCCCAGCAGGTCCGAGCTTTCAACGACACTGGTGCACAGGTATCCATCATTAGAGAAGATAAAATTCCCTAGGGAGCTCAGGTTGATAGGCACCAGTTCATCACGATAGAGAGCCTCAACCACATCAAGAAGTTCTTACCTACTCTCTGGTTGAGAGTCACACGACCTCACCTTTCTAAGACATGTACCATGGCAGTAGGAACCCATATACCAGGAGGTTATGATGACCTGCTAGGACAAGATTTTAAGTCTCCTCCTACCTTTATACCGTGTCATGGCCCCCGCCCTCACATAGCTCCAGACCTGTTCCATGGGCCTCCAAGAACTACCTCTGCACAGCCAGTGGCAACTTGAAGGTGCCAGGCAGTGCCAAAAGCTCCATTCCCTCATGGATAAAAAAAAAAAAATTTTTTTTATTTTGAGCCACGTTCGAGTCCTTCCACTTAGACAGGAATGGCCTCAGTGCCAGTGCCAAGGCAAGACTCAAGTCTTCCTCCCGGAGCTCCAAGTCCCGGTTGCTCTCCCTCCACTGGCTTGGCCCCACTACCCATGAAGGCAGTAAAGGAAGAGCCAATTCCAATAGGAATCCTCCAGGACATCCATGACCATAGTGGACACTCCACCAACGGTGAGGCCTCGCAGACCGCCCCAGAGTCAGTCCTCACAATGGATAAGCCCATCCCAAATACCATTACCTCATCCAATCCCCCTCCATCAGCAGTTAACTGGTCCCTGGAGTAATGACTCTGCCAAATCCTATTTCGCCGAAAAACCCAGGGAACTAGCCATGCAGCATTATGCATGGGGACGAGTGCCAAGGCCCCAGTTGTCACAGCAGCCAGAGCCGATGCCCCTGTGGAACCTTCAAAGGAATCATTCAAGGCCCCCAATGGAATCATCAAACCATCCTCAGAGAGGTCGAAGGAAGAAGGGAAAAGGGCGTCAAGATTTTCCGAAACCTTATGAGAGCCAATAGTCTTTCTGCACTAGTGTCTGGCACAGTGCCACCCTCTTATAGAGAATTCTGACCCCCTCCATCCAGAGGAGAGTGCCAGATTCTGCTACTTCTACTTCCTTCTTAACCTTTTATAACTACTTCCTTCTGACCCTTTGGTAACTTTCATTTTTTTTCTTTTGTACTGTCTGTATCTTCTCTTCCTTGGTTTCCTTTCCTCTTCTTTACTGCCTTTAGGCATTTATTGTATATTGTATGCCCTGCTTAGGCAGAGCCAAACCTGCCAGCTATTCTGTCCTTATATAAATTAGTACTTCTTTATGAACTACTGTCATAAAAGTGTCACAATTGGCACCGTGCCCTATTCTAGGCACTTAGAATTCCATTTGACTTGGGAAAATTTTAGCCAGCAAACATTGCTATAGTGTTTGTATTTGATTTCTGATTTAGTGTCCCATCTTATTTAATTTCTACAAAGAATTACTTCATTAATTTTCCCCTTGTTAGTTTGCACTGTTTGCTAGGATGTAATTGATACCGTTAGGCATCTTTTTGTTACGAGACAAAGTTACTTAACGAAATCGAAGGGATATTAACACACCTGAACGCGTCATATCGCCCCATCAGGGTAAACTGATAGTAAGTGTTGCCATAAACAATAAAACTAGCAGTATTATATATGATATAAGTTACCCTGTAGGTTAAGTTTTATATAATCATTATTTGCAATTCATTGTTATTCTCAGTATGACGTTATATTTTAAGAGTATTCTTTATTGGAATATAGCAAGTTGTTAGTCTTTAGTCACGGCGCACTTTATTATTTTTTATTAATGATTAATCCTCTGCCTGTCGAATAAACATTCAGGGATATTATGATCAGCAGAGTTTGAATATTGCTTATTAGTCCACTCTAGGGAGAATGGAAGGCTCAGTAATTTATATTTGCCACTGGTCCTTGTTTCTGGCTTGTCTTGTCCATTCCAACCCGTCTAGAGTTGAGATGTCCTCTAGAATGGGGAGGTGTCCAAGATTTTAAGCCAGAACAAAGGAAAGCTATCTTTTCTCCCATTGGCTGTCGGAATTTACCTCGACCGGGGCTTGGGCGGAACTTACCAGGAGAAAGTCTTATAAGGACAGGAACCCAGCAGTTTGTTCTCAGAAGGTCCTTAGAGCTTGGAGCACTCAGAAGCTACTTACCTCGCCCCGCAGACTACACTTCGCCCCTTTCTGCCCACCCCCCTGCCTTCTCTGAGGAAGTCCAGTATTTTTATGCGTCCATAGTGCACAGAAATATCAGCTGAGAAGAAGACTACGACGCCCAGGATTTCCAGGTACTGTGAGAGTAAATTCCAGTTCAGCCAGGGAATTGTTTTGCCTTTTGTCTGTGTTTAATTTCCATTTTTCGAAGGCGACTTCCCCCCCTCCTTTGTTTAGTTTGCTCATTCCCCCCATCTTGGTTCGATGCTGTGATTACTCCCCTTGTGATACTAGCCCTTAAACGCCTATTGGACGTATTTTACGTTGACAAAAATTGTCTGTAGTGTGCTTAATTGACGTAAAATACGTCGATGCAAAAATTTTTTTTTTAAATATTTGCGTAAAAATAGTTATAGGCCTACTTGGCAAAAAATTTTTAATCACGCACTTGAGGGATGCTAGGAGTTCACTTATCAAGGTGTTGTTTTGTTTACAAGCGTTGCCTAGGCGCGCATGCGCGAATTTCTTTCTTCTCGCACTAAAAAGCATCAGCGACTTATCTCAGAAATTATGTTGTCACTTTGTCATGATTTTTGCACAGTTTCATATTAGCTGCTACATAAAGTTTTATATATGTAAATATGTGCAATTGCATGAACAATACAACAAAAATAACCCATGGTTGTAGCTTTTATCAGTTTTGAAATATTTCTACATAAATAAAAACAATAAGTACCAAAGTTTCAACCCTCTGTTAACTCTGACTCAACCAAAATGGTCAAAAAAAGCAATTGTAAGCTAAAACTCTTACATTCTAGAAGTATTCAATCATTTAACTTCATTTTGAAATAAATTAGAAGTCTCTAGCACAATATTTCGATTTATGGTGAATTAAAACAAAAAAATTTTCCTTATGTCCACGCGGTAACTCTGCCGAAAAAATCAGAAATTTTTTTGCCAGATTGTCGTAATGT
>NC_087201.1:76122177-76134677 GCF_015104395.2 Macrobrachium nipponense | reverse complement strand
TTTTTTTTATTTAAAGTTAATGCTAGACATAATCATACGTCTGGCAACGATATAGGACAGGCCACAAACGGGCCGTGGGTAAAGTTTAATGGGTTGCAGTTCATACAGCGTTATACCGAGACCACCGAAAGATAGATCTATTTTTGGTGGCATTTTTTACTTGTTGTCCCTTTTGTTCAGTCTTGTGTTTATTAATGACCTCAACGAATTCAACTGCTCCCACCGTATCTATGCCATAATTACTTGGGATCCGTATCCGGTTACAAGCATAATTTCTGCACAGAATTGGTCGATTAGGTGGATGTTTGAAGTAGTCTGATCAATATGCGCTCTGTCTCTTCTTATTCAGGCCTTGAATTGAATAGTGCACGAGTGTCAGAGGCGTAACATCGTCAGGATTAGAGATGTTGGTCTCACATCTGGACTGATTGTCAATGTTTTGTCGCGAGTCTCCCCGTCTTCAGAGTGTGAGATCATGATCTAAAGTAGATATGCATTTATGCAGCGCGTTATCTACTTGTGTGCGTGCATGCGTGCGTGTGTGTCTGTGTGTCTGTGTGTGTCTGTGCATTTGGTGGTGGGGATGGGAGGGCTGGAGTAGGAAGGAGAAAGAACAGTACTGAATATATGTTTTATCAATATTCTATTGCCGTTTTTGAAGGGTTAGTTGTTGATGATTAGAGGGTCGAGGGAGAGTTCTGACGGACGAACGAATAGTTGAAGCCACCGAGTAAGTCACGGGGACAATCTTAGCCTTCTGGAAGTAGTGTTCACTTTTAACGGTACGTCACGTCCTCCCTTATTCTGGCATAACCTTTACCGTTTCATTCGGCAGTCGCGTTAATTTTTATGCATTAGGAAACAAATAAAGTATTCATAGTAACACAAGCGTTTACATATCGTTTGTTTTAGTTTTGCTTTGTGGGGGTACGGGGTGGGTATTTTTCCCTCGCCAACCAATTTTCAATTCCGCAGTCTTTTTTCGCTATTCTAATTTGAACTTTCAAAATGTGGTGATGCATGTGTCAGGTTGCTTTTCAAACATTCACTGAAACTGGAGAGTTCTTGTTTATCTATATAGAGTAACCGATACACTCTATTAATGGCATTGTTGATAAGAAAGAAAATAACAATGCATTTCATGATTGTTTATGCCAGTTGAAAACTTTTATTACATTGCTCAGCATGTCACATAATATTCGCGTTATTTTGTAAAGTTGTAGATTGGCAAATTCATTTCAATTAATATTTTTAATGTCAAATATTTTTTTTTTTAAAGTGAGAGAGAGAGAGAGAGAGAGAGAGAGAGAGAGAGAGAGAGAGAGAGAGAGAGAGAGAGTACATAACTCATTACCTAATATATAAACATTGTCTGAGTTCGCGCAATATGTCACCACGATTGTTATAATTTCCACCGGTTTTATATTTATTACAACTGCACAACTGCATCAGGAAGTAATTTATCTAAGATATAAGTAATGCTTGTTTGTATTATTCTTTTAATATATATTCTATAAACTGCTTGTGGTAATTGTGCTCATTACTCTTTTCTGTAAAATATTCTGTTCCCATGATAAATGTTCAAACTTACTGTATTTTTTAAATGGGTTTCATGAAATTACTGTTAAATTTTCCAGCTACACGACCCTTCATCATTTTTAAACGTTTTGTATTTTCTGAACTCTCGTTAAATCCGTTCTGTATTTGCAATGTTTTGGAATGAATGTATCCCTGAGGATTTGCTTAATTGCTAACAGTCTGTAGGCGGTGCTTTTTTATATTGTCTTCATATAATGTTACCGCTTATTTTTCATGCTGGTTATATGAGAGAGGTAACATAGCATTATCTATGACAGTAATGCCGCGAAATAATTGTAAAAAGTGACATGATTTGTAATGAAGTTAATTTATTGCAAAAAAGAATAAGGGAGAGAATTAAATGCACAAAGTATACAGTGAAATTCAAGGATATATGACATTAAAAAATCAAAACAGTAAAACCAAAGCAAAAATGCGTGTCTTGTGTATATTAAAGCAGCACACAAACACACACACACACTACATATATATATATACATATCTTATGTGCATATATAGATATATATATATTATATATATATATATATATATATATATATTGGGGTATATAATTCTTTCATTATTTATACTAGCATTATTTTTATTTTATCTTAATCGGTTTTAAGTCTGGAAAATGTAACAAGCGATATGAACGTCGGCCTTTTAATAAAACGAATATAAGCAGAATGCCTTTCCATGAACTCCAAATTGTCTACCGACTGAGCGCCTGCTCCTGCCCTTGGATATATATATATATATATATATATATATATATATATATATATATATATATATATATATATATATATATATATTATATATATATATATATCCAAGGGCAGGAGCAGGCGCTCAGTCGGTAGACAATTTGGAGTTCATGGAAAGGCATTCTGCTTATATTCGTTTTATTAAAAGGCCGACGTTTCGTATCGCTTGTTACATTTTCCAGACTTAAAACCGATTAAGATAAAATAAATAATGCCAGTATACATAATGAAAGAATTATATACAATATTTGCTTATTAACACCATATTTACATCTAAAACAGAACAAAGAGAGAAAATTCAAACAGCAAAAGACAGGGGCCACAAGACACCTATACCCACATTGGTAGCAAAAAGCATACTGTCAGTCAGTTTGATTTGTTCTGTTTTAGATGTGAGTATGGCGTTAATAAGCAAATGTGTCGTATATAATCCTTACATTATGTATGCTACCATTATTTATATTTTATTTTAATCGTTTTTCAGTCTGGAAAATGTATCAAGCGATAAGAAACGTCGGCCTTTTAATAAAACAGCTATAGACAGAATTCCTTTCCATGAACTCCAAATAATATATAAGTATATATATATATATATATATATATATATATATATATATATATATATATATATATATGTATATATATGTATATATATATATATATATATATATATATATATATATATATATATATATTCATATATATGTGTGTGTGTAGTAGGGATGGAGATCTTCTAGAAAACCATGTTTCGCTGTTGGTTTTCACATAGTTAAGAAACCAAATTGCTTGCAGAGTAGTTTTCTCTTGAGTTCGACTTTAATCGTGCGTAGACGTCAGTTTATGTATTGTGCTCCCCCAAAATACATTTATTTCTAGTCTTAAACTTAAAGATTATGAAAACTGTCCACCTTATAGACGACAGTGGAAGGACATGATTGAGTCCTTTGTCCAGCAGTGGACTAGCAACGGTTGATGATGATGATGTGTGTGCTTTTGTACTTTAATATACAATATATATATATATATATATATATATATATATATATATATATATATATATATATATATATATGTGTGTGTGTCGTGTGTGTGTGTGTGTGTGTGTGTGTGTGTGTGTATCTGTGTGTGTGTGTGTGTGTGTGTGATAGAATCGAGTCTGTAAACGAATAAACTTAACATCTAAATAATCGCATAGGGCATGCAGAGAGAAAAACAGAAAAAGGGCCATAACGAACTGAGTGGCCCCCATATGCCAGGCCGACTGACCGTCGCCCCTAAGAATGAATGTTTGTTATCCCTTACAGCACGGGCCAAAGAACTAATGAAAATCTTGACGTCGACCGCTGACCTCCTGCTCACCCATTACTACATTAACTCAATAACAACCGTTGAGAGAAGTGTGTAGAAAAATGGAACTTGAAAGTTATATCTAAGGGGTTTTAATCTAGGGGGGGGGGGGGGGGGGAGCGTCACCCCTGGGCCCCAAATGGCTTGATAAGAATCTTGAAGCAAAGCAATTAGCGCAACAGCCTGCCTTTCAAATTTGAACCAAATCGGCCCAAAAATAAGAAAGTTACATTGTAGGAGGGCCGGGTTAAAAGTAGTAACTTTTTAGAGGGCGTAGACATGGTTTTAAGAAAATCTAATTAGCCTATGTTCGAACCCTATGTTAGCTTAACCTCTACACTAAATTTCATACTGATCGGTTCACTGGTGTAGACGTTCATTTGGAATAAACAAACAAACAGACGCGATTTCCTATTGTAACTTTGTCAAAAAACTGCTAATTGCCTTACGTACAACACGACGCTCCTTTAACAGTTTCTAAAACTACGGGGAGATGTCTTGCAATACAATTCAGTGCTATTGAGGATAACACACTTAATGCATTAATGAATGGTATCACTATTGAGTATTTCCACTTACTAAGCAGCCCCTACAGACATGAATTCCGATCACGGGAAAATGAAATAAAATGGAGGTACACTGAAACTCCCTTACTCAATTTAAACTTAAAAGGTTAAACCTATATGTAAAGGGTAAATGAAAATTAATTACTCAAAGGGTACTACAACTCAGAGGCACTCGAACCAAAGTCCCAAGAGGGTTCAAAGGATAAGGGTAATCGCCCTTTCTAAAGGACACATATCACTAAGCGGCGCCAGATAAAAGATGAACTCCAAAGAGAGGAGCCAGAAAGCTACTCGTTCCGCTCTGCATTCGGGTTTTAATGAGGAAAAGGAGATAAGCTATACAGTTACTGTGAATACAGAACTGACCTAAAAAGTCCAAATTAACACAAAAAAACGTTAAGGTAATTCTTTAGCCAGTTATCAAAAATAAATTAAAAAGACAATGTTATGGAATTTCAACATATTTGTTAAATGTTATGAATTAACTAGAGATGCAAGCTTGGATAATGTCATGCCCATACGATGCACGCACTTATGCACACGCATTCTCAAATACTAGCTGACTAACCCGGCGTTGCCGGGGGAAAAACTCTGAAGAACTCGAAGCTTCCCTGCACCACCTTGTGCTGACTGTCCCGTTTATCCAGAAATTACTAAATTACTGTACTGATCTGAATGGCAACCGATAAATTCTCTCTCTCTCTCTCTCTCTCTCTCTCTCTCTCTCTCTCTCTCTCTCTCTCTATCTCTCTACTTATTGTTGACAATCCTTCAATAATGTTTCTTCAAGATACTTGTAGGTGATTTTTGGCACACAGCTATTTTTTTCCTGACACATAAGAAATAATGAACACTAAAGATGCTCATTTGGAGAATGCCAAACATGACTACTTAATATTTGCCAAACGTTGCAGTTCACTTCACTAACAGCTAGCGTCCACCACATATTGAAGACCTTCGAGCCTGTAGAGTTTGATTTAGGTGACCTAGCAATTTAATGCCAAAGAACAACGTAGAATTTTTGTGATTTCCTTTAACCGTTCCATAACTGCAGAAATATAAATATGAAATCCCTCCAACTGTAAATTAAAAGTTATAAAATCAAATGAAAGCTTGATTACATGATTTTCTCAATAGAATTACTCTTGGAGGTTGCTGCTGCTGCGTAATGATTGACAGCCCAGTGCATAATGATTAACCATTTCAAATTGAGCAAAGAGGCTGGCAATAATGTTCAAATTTGTTCGCAACAGGGGATGCCTCCTTTTTGTTAAGACATTCAGAAGGAATGTTGGGTTTTATTTCATTAGCGTGCAAAAAACAAAAACAAAAACCTTTGAAACTAAGTGAACGTCAAGTGTTGCCCTCAGATATCACGCAAAGGTGGTTAGAGCACTGAACCCCACACTGACTTGAGCCTTATTGCGTCAATAACAACCTCTAACGAATTTCTGGAGGCCTAACGCAGGTCAAAATGAGTATGTGACAATAACAGGAGAGGCTCCCACTCACGTGGATGACAGACACTTAATGGCTCCATGACTTCAAAAAAGAGAGCCGGGAAAAAGTTATATCACAGAAATTTCCCAGAACTTAAATACACCTCGTAATTGTTAAAGACTAATTCAACTAAATACAGAACTTTTAGTTATTTCAAAATTAAACATTTATTTGGAAGGTAAAACTGTAGTTTTATTTTTTTTAACATAAGAGAAAAGAACGAGTACGTGAAGTAGAGCCTCACAGTCATTGCCTTTTACAATGAAAGCAAAACAGTTTTTATTTTCTTTTTGCAAGTTTTTGTTGGTTTATGTTCCTGAAAACACCTGCATGCCAACAAAAACAAATGCTTTCAAGGTAGCCGCAGAAATCTCTTGCAATAAGAATTCTGAGAAAAAGTTATGAGAAACTTGAAACAGCCATGAGCAGCTTTTTTGAGCAGTTTAAGGAGGCTTGTCAAACGAGATGTTTATAAATGAAATGGAGTTGCTACTGAGAATAAGCTCTGCACTTGGTGTTTCTATGAAGCTTTATATGAGTTGAGAATTGAAAATTCTTCACTCCCACGATCGTATCAGATTATTACCAAAGGCTGTAATTGTATGATGCGCTTAAAAATGAAAGAATAAGGAAAATGTTTTTACAGTTTCCCATATTTCCTAACAATGGAAATCCAACAAGGAAAAATCTGGAATTCACACGAAAATCATTCGTTACTGAGTAAACATGATACTGACATTTATAATAAATATACATTAATTAATGCAAAATGTCCTGATGATTAGTAATGATCTTGAAGGTAAAATTACGAAAGGTGTGATATAAAGAAAATACATTATGTCCCCAAAAGGGAGACTTTTGTATTTCTTCAATTTCTTGGTTTTTGGCTTTATCACAAATTCAGAACTTCTAAAGGCCATTTAGCCAACGCTTAACTAAATAACCAATATTTTTGGAGGGGAAAACACACAAAGAAATTGTATACATATACATACAACACACACGCATACATCATACATATATATATATATAATATATCGAACTACAAATGTCCTTTGATATCTAATTCGCTCTACCCCGGAACTAATATATTTTCATATATGTTTAACGAGGGGGGAATTTATTAAGCGATAATAGAATTGCTGACCGAAAGGCGCGAACCATCGACCTCTCAATTCCAGGAATGGCAGTGAAGCCTTAGCCAACCTCTTGCGGTGGCGAGGTTTGGCTAAGGCTTCCCTGCCAGTCCTGGAATTTAGAGGCCGATGGTTCGCGCCTGTCGGCCAACAATTCTATTATCGCTTAATAAAATCCCACCCCCCCGGTTAAACATATATGAAAATATATTAATTCCTGGGGTAGAGCGAATTAGATATTAAAGGACATTTGTAGTTCGATATATGTATATTGAATCAACGGTAATGTGATATGACGTACATACATACATATATATATATATATATATATATATATATATATAATATATAGATATATATATTATATATATATATATATATATATAGATAATATATATATATATAATAATAGATATAGAGTATATATATATATATTGTATATATAGGATATATTATTCACATACTCACATATATATATAATATATATATATATATATTTTTTATATATATATATATATATATATATATATATATAGATATATATATATATATATATAATATAGATATATATATATATATATATATATAATATATATATATATGTGTGTGTGTGTGTGTATATATATATATATATATATATATATATATTATATATATATATATATATATATATATATATATACATATATATATATAACCCATTAATCAAAACTAAATAGTGACAACTCTTACCTTTCAGTTGCTGGCCATCTCCCTCTGCTAACGATATCAAACTAGGCTAAGAATTCACGTAAATACAAAAATATGCTATTTATTTCCCAAACTAGAATGAACATCAATATGGAACAAAGTGACTAAAAATCATATTAAGAACGACGTCTGGACCAACAAAAAAAAAACTGTAAATTGCCATTCTTCTATCCTGAATTAGACTAAGTAAATCACCCAAACTCCCAAATGTCAATCACTACATTTAAATAGTCAAGTCTTTAGAGAATCCTGTCTCTAGAATAATGACATGGACCATCTGAAACAAAGAGACATATCCATTATATTTCCCAACACACAATTAATTAATTAATGTTAAATAAATGTATACACATCACACTTGTCTCTTTTCAAAGGCACTCTACCTAAGTCTTTTTAAATGCGCCCCTACATCTTCGATGGGTTTTTTTTAATACTTGTGTCCTCACAACCGTCTTTAAACCTTATCTCAGGAGAAGTGTGCCTTTTCTCCTCAAATATCAGGCGGTTAGACCCATCATTACACGCAAAAACACACGAAGCTATTAGGCACACCTTAAAATCCCAGAGTAAACTGGTTGTAAAGGCCTTCGACTTCAAAATGTATAGTCATCAATTCCTTCTTTGAAGAAGGCTGTCGCTAGGCTCTCTCTGTCTCCAAGCCAAGAAAGCTGATGCATCACGATTCACCAACACATTTACTTTCTTGTTTAATATAATATATATATATATATATATATATAATATATATATATATATGTGTGTGTGTGTGTGTGTGTGTGTATGTAGTATGTATATATAGTATATATGAAACTCTCAACTAAATTCTTTGGCCCAAGTTATATCTTTTCTTGGTATGCTAAACATTATCTGTGTTGCTCTTAGTGTCTCTAAAATACAAAATCCCTTTTGTTATATACCATACATATATCTTGATACTATATAATATATATATTATATATATATATTAATATATATTACAATGAAAATTGAACAAGTTTATTGATTTAAGGTAGTCCGTATGTCAAGGTAAAGCCTTAGATTCATCATTTTAGCTGAAAAAAATGCCTTAATACGCTTTATATATCCCAAAACATACCATGGGAAACACTGAATTATTCTGAAAACAGAAACTGTATCCTATGAACCTTCCCTTTCAACTATCCGTTATAGAATAGTTTGGTACTTTACAGGCGTTTACTTCTTTCCCATTTCGCATATACGATATATGTACATAGATATTTTTACAGTAAGACTGTGAAACCAAGATTCCACGAAATCACAACGTTTTCAGGGAGTTTGTATTCGCTAATTAACGTAGGGATATTTGATTCCAAAGGGGCTATAGTAGATTCACATCAACCGTGTATTTGATGTCTTGGCCAGTCCTTATGACACTTGATTGGCTGTTGATAAGCCAATTGCAGGGCTGGAAACTCTCAGTCTCTCTTAAGCAGGATGTATGTTCCACATTTCCTGAGGGATACGTCTTTCAAAAAGTATCCCTTAGGAGAGGTTGAACATACATCCTGTCCATGTGAACTCTCGAGAGAGACATGAGAGTTTCCATCCCTGTGATTGGCTTATCAACAGCCAATCAGGAGCATCGTAAAGGACTGGCCTAGACATCAAATGCACGGTTGATATGAATCTAGCATAGCCCCTTGGAGATCAAATATTCCTCAAAGTGAATTAATGATTTCACGAATTTCTTTAAAATTTTAGGGATTTTGTGAAATCCTTGGTTTTCCAATATTACAGTAACATATATAGATTCAATATTTTTCACTAAGTTGCTGCCAAAATTGTTGGTGAATTTCAGACACAAGTAACATAGCTTTCAAAATATAAGTCCCAACTTCCTACCCACAAAGAAAGAAAGTATAAAAATTTGATGTCAAGATTCCGTGTTTTAACGTTTTATGTAAGTATGCTCACAATAAGAAGGTTCCTCGTCATATTGTACAACATTAACTTTATGAGGAGTCTAAGTATCTAATTATTATTCAGGATAATAATAATAATAATAATAATAATAATAATAATAATAATAATAAGAATTATTATTATATTATTTTTATTATTATTAGTATTATTATTATTATTATTATTTTTATTACTATATAATAATAATAATAATAAATAATAATAATAATAATAATAATATAATAATACTCTTCGCTAACTTTTACATGGGAACCGTGGAGGAACGAGTCTTCGCTAGGATGCAGCAACCAACCCCGCAGATATGGACGATATATCGACGACATCTTTGTTCAAGTCGACGCCGAGTATGAGGTAGAAGCCCTCCGTCAGGCATTTCAGCAGTGCAGCGTGCTGAATTACACGGTTGAATACAGCACCGACGATCGGCTCCCCTTCCTCGACGTCCTTGTGAGTAAGACGGAAGACGGCCTCCGTACTTCCGTCTACACAAAGAAAACCAACTTGGACTTTGCCTCAATGGTGACAGCGAGTGCCCGCCAGATTCAAAAGCACGACCGTTAGGGCCTTCGTCAGGAGAGCCCTCTCATGCTCGACCTGGCAGGACACTCATCAGGAACTCGACCGCGCCTCCCAAGTACTCGTAAATAACGGGTATTCAAATAAATCAATAAGCAGAGAAGTCCGTACAGCCCTGGAGAAATGGTACGGTTAGTGAGAGCCCGCAACCCCGCCCCTAGGATAATATCAAGCTGTATTATAAAGCCTTCATGAGTTCTCATTACCGTGAAGAAGAGGACTCAGTTAAGAAAATTATTTCTGAAAATGTATCCCGACCGACGACACCAAAAATATCGACCTAATTATCTACTACCAGAATCGGAGGACGCGCGACCTTATTATGAAAAAAAAAAAAAAAAATAAACACCCCTCTCCACAGGTACGAGACCCCCTGAAGCAGACGCATGTGGTGTACCAGTATACATGCCCAGTCCGCGGTTGCAGCGGCGCCTACGTTGGTATGACTACCATGCGCTGTGTCGAAGAGGACTCTCATGCCACGACCCAAGAGGGGGCTATCAAGAATCACGCACGCACCACACATCAAGAGGCCATCTCCCGGGATGTGATCATCCAAAACACGAAGATCATCGGGAAGGCCCCTGATGCCGTCGGTTACGCCTGCTGGAGGCGCTTCTCATCCAGCAATGAAACCTACTCTAAATACGACGCAGGAAGAATTTCTCCTCCCTACGAGTATGAGAAGACCTGCCACCAACAATGACACCACCGAGCACGACAACTCCACGAAGGACAACGCCCCTGAACGAGATACTCCTGCAGCCAACCATAATCAAGTTAGCCGTGACATCCCGCAGCGTAGCGAAACGCCCATCGACGTAACCGCGCCGCTAAGGAGGTCTAGGCGGCTGCAGGACTTACAGCATCGCAACCATCAACGCGTGGAAAGTGGCTTGAGACCCGGTTCAAGCCACCAATGAAAACGAAGACCTACCGCCACCAGCCAATAGTAGATCAGCATGGGGCAGACCCCCTGCTGTCAACTCCAAATATAAACGAGGACGGACACCGCTTCAAGATCACCCTCAGCTTCCCAGCCCGAGGATGTCTGGCAGCTCCAGACGAAAGCTCGCTTGCTTCAAGAAAGAGAGAGAGAGAGAGAGAGAGAGAGAGAGAGAGAGAGAGAGAGAGAGAAGAGAGAGAGAGACATATATATATATCGTTAATGACTTTGATAACTATGGTATCATAGTTTATCTGTAAAATTCAAATATATACACCAATTTAGACTGTATTTGATCATGACCTCTATAGGCGCTCTACTAGCCTGTCTAAGTAGCACGGAAAAAGCCGCTATTCGAAAATAGAGAAGAATCTCTACAAGTGTAATGCTGCTGAAGTAGCCATACTTTTAATAAAGTATGCTTGAGAGAGGGTCTTGCTTCCTAAATAATAATAATAATAATAATAATAATAAGCTGGTGGTACCATCCTGTTGTGTACATCTGTGTTACATTTATCTCAGTAATAATAATAGTAATACTTTAGAGACATTCCTCATCTTTTAAGAGGATGCAAGTGCCACGTGATTATTCTTATGTTGGGCAACTGAAAAATCATTGGAAAAGAAAAAAAAATAATAATTGATTAATAGATAAATATAACACATTATTTGTACTGTATACATTTACCCTTCTTACACAAATTATGCAAGTGACTTTTGGAAAAGATTTTCAAATGTGATGATTTGCATTCGTTGTAAAGTTACTGAGCTAGATTTTTCAGTCATTATCTTCCAGGAATCAGTACCAAGCAACGCAAAAGATACTCATTTTGCCGTGTGGAATGAAGTGTTTACCAATTCGTACGATAATTATTTCGACCTTCAACCGTTGGAGCGTCCAAGGTAACATTTTGATTATTCCAGACCTCATTCAAACCGGCTTTTTACGAAATGGGTCATTATAACGAAATACGTCACCGTACCGTCAGGAAACAGTCGCTATAGCGAATTCCGAAAGTAGAAACGAAGACGAAACTAACGAATTAATGGGGAAATTCAGGTTTGTTGTGTACCGTAGTCTACGGGTTTGCAGTGGGAGGTGTTTGACGGCGTCACCAGAGAAAAGTTGGAGAGTTATTGCGAATATCCTGGTGTTATAAATCATTTAATCCTGGCTAAAGGCGAAGTTTAAGTTGGGATCTGATATGCGTATTCATTTCGGTGACAATGACTCCATTGCCTCCATTCCACTTGGAGTTTAATTAAACAATTATCTACTATAAAGCCGCTGAAATCAAGCACTAATGGCACCCATTAGGCCATATTTTAATTTCCATTTAATTTCCAACGTTCTTTTTACAGTGTTTAGCTTTTTCTATCATATATCATT
>NC_087201.1:76107177-76114677 GCF_015104395.2 Macrobrachium nipponense | reverse complement strand
GATTATTCGTTGTTAATTACAACTAGGAACAATTATATAGGATATTTGAGTCAATTAATCTATGAACCTTCAGGGAAAAATATGACCTTTCATACTAGTCAGAAAGTAACCCGGAGATGACCCCATTCTGAGCTAAATTTAGCTCATGAGAAGATTGGAATTTAATAGGATTGGGCGTAATGAGATTCGTAAGGGATTAGTGTCTTTTACAAGCTGTGTGAGACTTTTCATTCTTCTAATGGAAAATGGATCCTGATGAAAATAGAGATTTGACAGATTCAACTGAACTAATATCCAGTTTCTAACGATATTTTATTTAAAAAAAATTTTTTATTTTTATAGCCATGGTAATGGTTCCCTGAAAATGGGCTACCTCAAAAGACTATACAATAGAGATGGAAAAGTTGTTATTATCTCATCGTTTTATTTTCATGTCTGAATTTACTTATAATCTATACACGCAGAATAAATCTTGTCGTCTCCGAATCCCTGTCTCTGTTCAAGGATGGGTGTACAATAAATTATTTTCCTTAACAAGGATCCATAAACCCATTTTCAGGCAGCATGGATTGTCAAAGGATCTTATGACCTGTCCACACTAGCGGTCGGGCACTTCCAGCTGTTTATATTTTCTCTCGCTCGTGAAGCTCTGTTACCAGACGATTGCATCATCTGGCTTCACACTCGATCGGTCGGCCATCTTGATTTGAGACTGCCTTGGACGAAGTTACGCATTTTCAGCTGACGGCTGAAAATGCATAGCGCAAGAGGGCTTTCGAAACTGGGAGAAATATCTCCCAGTTCGAATCCAAAAGTCTCAATTTTCCTCTTACTTAAATTTGTTTTCCATCTTCTACTATCTTTAACTCAGTTGCTCAACCTAGCTGTTCGCCTCCTCTTCACTAAAACCTTCTTACAGGTTGGGCAGGGGCTGGGCTTATGCGCATTGGCTCTTTCTGACCCGCCTCTCGAGTTATGTTTGGACCCTGAGGATGTTGATATGATTTCATACCAATATCTATCGGGGCGGAACGGAACTATGGGGGGACTTGGGGGCTTGCCCTGCGGAATCGGGAGGTATAGTCTCTATGGTAGGACTCTCGGCATTCATTTCCGGTGTGGCCCTCTATTGTAACATGAATGGGGATGATTGCATACTAGTTAGGCCCTCAAATCCCTATCAAGCGGGTTTTGCTTACACTTGAGCCACTCATGTTATGATAGAGCTATCCCTTCGGGGTAGGGTAGGGATGTGGACATAAAGAGTTCAGTCTCCTGCTGAGTGTCTTTGGGTGAGAGAGGGGTTGGGGGACGGTGGTGGGCTTTGGTTTTTCTGCCTGATTTGCAGTAGGAGTTTTCAAATTTCTCTTCACGGATTAATGATTAATGACCCTACAATAAACTTCCCCGGACAATGCGACCTCCTGGACACTGACCCTCCTCTTCGACCTCTGGCACGAACAAGGACAATCCTAAAGAAAATTCAATTGTACAGAAGACGACCCATGACAAGACATTGAATGTGGCTATGGAAAGCTCTAGCAGTGGTGAGAGAATCCTTTATGTGATTCTCTCTCCTCAGATTTAAATGGTTTTTGCTTTTATGGAAATGTTTGGAAGGTATGGTGAAAATTAAAGTCATTAAGTATAGTGAAACTGAAGATTTTGCATTTTGGAGGGTTTGGATTGAGTTTTACTACTCATAAGAATGCCATGAATGCTTTCAAGTGTTCATCTAAGGAAAACTTAAAGTGTGTATTAATTCATAAAATACCCCAGAAATATTGAAGTAGATTCCTTTTATCCAGCTAGGGTCAGTCAGGAAACTACAGATGGGAAAACGTAAGGTGAGGACACCTCTCCAGACCAGCAGGTGGCTGATTGTTTCAACAAAATCAGACTTTTGTGATCTTTTTCACTTCAGGAAACATTTGAGAACATTGGTAGGAACAATGACCAACTCAGATATTACTAGATTTGGAAAGAACAGTTTTTTGGTTCGTGCAAAGTCTTATAGACAAGGTCACATGATCTCTAAGCTGAAAAATACTAATATGATAAAAGAGGTCAAACCACACTATAGTTTTAGTTACGCAAAGGGAGTGGTATTTAGTCAAGACCTATATGAACTGTTTGACGAGGAATTGTTGAACTGTGTGATGATAAAGTATGGAAGATTTTCAAGGTTTCCAAGGTCAAGAATGATTATTTCACTTTTAATAATGATCAAGTTCCTGATTATGTATATGTTGACAAGGAGAGATTTCATGTTAGACCTTTTAAGCATAGACCACTCCTATGCTTCATTTGTTTTGGGTATGGTCACTCGCCAAAGGTGTGTACTAGAAACCAGTTATGTGCTGCCTGCTCATTACAAAAGCATGAAGGCAAATGTTCCAATCCAATATTATGTATAAATTGTAAGGGAAATCATAATGCAAGGCATAAGGAATGTGAGTCATTTAAAAAAAGAAGTGGCAGCCATCCAGAGAAAGCAAATGCTGAACATCTAAAGTATTGGCCAGGTAAAAAGACTTTTTTGTTCCCAAGACCTCAATATAGTGATGTAGTGAAAATTGGAAAATCGAAAAAATAAGATCAATCTAGGATGCCAACTTCAAAAGCCAAAGCTTCAGCTATCCCACCCCTTCTGAGCTCGAATACATTCAGCATCTCCGCCTTCATCCAAGAAGGCTCCTTGTCCCCTCCTGATGGGCCTCCTCTGGGCTTCTGGGAGGTCTCTCAGGCTTCTGATGTAGAAGCCTCACAGGCAGCTTCACTGCCTGATCTGGGTATGTCCCAGAATGACACCTTGTTCAGTGCACCTCATAAGGCTCAGGTCCACGCTGCAGAGACGGTGCCTCTTAGAAATAAGAGACCCCGTACTCCTTCATCATCTCCACCTATATCCCCACACCATAGTAGGGTTCCCAAGAGAGGAAATAGCAGGTCTTTGAGGATCTGCCAAGTTCCTCTACGAAACAAAGACCAAGACCAGGTCTATCCAGACCAGCCCAATCCAATGTCAAAAAAAAAAAAAAAAAAAAAAAAATCTAATAGTAAATAATGGCTCTATGTAGTGGAACATACGAGGTTCCATTCAAACAGAGAACAGGTCCAGGTCCTTTTCAAGGAGCATAATTTAGCTGCCCTTTGCTTTCCAAGACCAAACTTGGTAATGTTTTCTCCTAACTGTGGACAGAACTTTATTTTTCACAGATCTCCACCACCTGTAGGTGTGAACGTGCTCATGGTGGCACATGTATTATTGCAGGCAAGTCATTACCACAAAAAGTTATCCAATTAGACTCGATACTGCAAGCTTGTGCAACACAGATTTTTATCAACAAATGGGGTGGGCACTCTGTGCTCTCTTTATCTAGAACCTGGCCTAGAAACTAGATTGGCGGACAGAGCTGGCAATCCAAGACAATTAGAGGTTGAAGGTTGCAATCACTTTTAGAGACCAACTACCTCAGCCTTTCATTCTGATGGGGGATTTCAATGCAGAACATACTTTGTGGGGGAAAGGTAGGTGTGATCAACGTGGGCTTATAATTGAAAGATTGTTAGATTGTAATGATGTAGTTTTAATGAACGATGGTTCTCCTACAAGATTTGATGTAGCCCATAACTCCAGTTCAGCAATTGATATTACAAATATGTTCGTCGTCAATACGATTAGACTATAAGTGGTCAGTGGAAGAATATCTCTATGGGAGCGACCACTATCCCATCCATCTTAAATATGTACAAAAAAATACACCCTCCCCATCTTTACCCAAATGGGAGATAAAGGAGGCCAACGAATTTCCTTGCCCCTCGGCTGCCTATGATATATCTCGCTAGTGTAACGATTGGAGGGGCAATGACGTCAGTTCCTAAAACATCAGGGAAACCCTGTCGTAAATGTGCCTTGACTAGGAAAATTGCAAGAGCTAGTTACAAGCGATATCGAAGGCGTCCTGTCCTTGGTAATAGAATAATTTATAGAAAAACCTCGCCAAACAAAAGCAAGTCTTAAAGAAAGAAGCAAGGAGGGAGTCTTCGTTAGGTACAGATCAGAATTAAAGTATAACTCACAACTTTCTCTAGTTTGGGATAGAATCCGTAAATTACTAGGGAAATTTCCCCTTCCTCCTTTACCTATTTGGGAAATCAACTTGGTAGTTATATCGGATGAAGAAGAGAGGTGGCAGAGGCTTTAGCTCGGCACTTTTCAAGCATTTCAAGCCCTCACTACTCCACTGAATTTCTCAATATTAGAAACACGACTATAGTTAATCCGCCTGTTTGTTCTAACTCTGAGGCATATAACCTTCCATTTAATATTGTCGAATTCGAATATGCCTTATCTTTGTCTTCTCCAACATCACCTGGAGAAGATGATATTATTTATGCATGATTTCTCATTTACTTCGGAGTCAAAAAAATTCTTTGTCGATGTTTTTGTTTTAAACGAATTCTGGTCCACAGGGACTCCATACAAGTTGTGGAAATACCTCTGTTGTAGTTCCTTTTTTGAAAACAGGAAAGGACCCTAGTCATCCTAAAAGTTATAGATCTAATGCTCTTACCAGCTGTGTCTTCAAGATTTACGAAACGAATGGTGAATTTTCGTCAGTATGGTTATTAGAAACAAAGAGCTTGTTGTCGAAGAGGCAATTTGGCTTCCGCAAGAATAGAAGTACTTTGGACCCCTTATTATGTCTACCCACGTGAGATCAGAATGCTTTTGCAGTCTTGAAATCAAACCATTGCTGTGATCTTTGATCTGGAAAAAAGCATTGATACTACCTGGAGGGCTGGTATTTTAATGAAGCTGGTTGAATGGCGTATTGGTGGCAATATGTTTAATTTTGCCAGACTTCCTGTTGACTGACCGGTTTACCTTAAAGTTAGAATTGGGTCTAACCTTCTCATCAGAGTATTTTCAGGAAGAAGGCATTTCCACAAGGGAGTGTGCTTAGTCCAACCTTTTTTAATATTGCCATTTAATGGTTTACTTGAACATCTCCCTGTTGGAGTAACTGGTCAAGCATTCACGGATGATATTGTTATGTGTAGTAGAGCTACTGCAGTTGAAGGTTGTACTAAAATTCAGATTGCAATTAATGCTGCTACTACCTGGGCTAATAGTAAAGGTTTTCAATTTTTTGCTGATGAACACTAAAACTATACGTTTTTGTAGAACACAAAGAAAGAAGGGAAGAGATTCCAACCTTATTTTTAGAAGTGGCTATCTTTGTTTTATGAAGATGAAGTCAAATATTTAGGAATTATTTTTGACAAAAAATTGACTTTTGCTGAACATATAAATGAGACTGCAGTAAATGTTAAACAACAGTGCAATATTCTTAAAGTTGTTAGTAACCTGAATTTTGGAGGTGACCGTACTACTATATTAAGAATTTATCAGGCCCTATGCTTGAGTAAGATTGATTATGGATCTCAGATTTATGGCTCGGCATGTAAAACCTTGTTAGGCAAGCTGGATGTAGTACACAATATGGCATTGCGTATTTGTACAGGTGCTTTTAAAACGTCTCTTGTTGAGAGCCTTTATGTAGACTCTGGTTTTCCTCCTCTTTTCATTCGGAGGAAGGAACAGGGTCTCCGATATTTGTCACGAGCATTAAACCCAACCCCTCAGTCTAATCCAAATTTTAAGTATATAAAACATCCTGTTGACAGAGCACCAACGAAACCTACATTGCCTAAGCCCCTTGAAGTTAGATTAAACATTAGTGCGAGAGAGGTAGGCCTTATTCCTCCACTGGTTATGGAAACTACATTTTCTAAATTCCCTCCTTGGTGTAGGCCTCCTTTAGATATTTGCCAAGTTAGAGATAACAAAAAGATAGCTCAAGTGTTCAGCTTGAAAGTAGCTTCTTGGCCCATGTTTCTCAGCATAGTAACTCGATTGCTGTATATACAGATGGGTCAAAATCAGCAAATGGAGTTGGATGTTCTGTCATCGTCGGTGAGAGAACAATTAAAAAAAGCCTCCCTATAAAGTTCTCAATTCTTAATGCTGAGATTTATGCTTTTCTATTTAAATAGCGATTTTTTGAAATTTATGTTTTTAATTTAATACAGGTAGCACTGGGGACTCGTATATCATTTATTGTGATTCCCAGAGATCCCTAGCTGCACTCCAGAAGTTGATGTCATCTAATCAACCCGATCAAGAGGTGCAGGATTGGCTGGTCCTCCTGCATTTCCAAAACACATCAGTGTGAAGTTCTGTTGGGTTCCCTCGCATGTGGGAATTCGTGGTAACGAGCTGGCTGATACAGTCGCTAAGCAGGCAGCTTCCTCCCGGGCTTCCCACTCTGTGAGGGTACCCTGTGAAGATTTTAAACTTTTTATTAAATCATTTTGTAGGACTACGTGGCAGAATCACTGGTCCAACTTAAATAGTAATTAAAGCTGAAATCGATCAGACCTTCTGTTCATCCCTGGTCACCTTCTGTTGGGATGGATAGAAGATCTAGTATAGTTTTAACACGCCTGCGTATAGGGCATATGTTTTTAACACACAGGGATCTTTTAATCTTTAACTAGTGGAGCAGAGAGGCAGGTTCCTCAATGCTCCAATTGTAATGTTGGCATTACAGTGAGGCCTATATTTGTTGACTGTCCTCTTTATTTTAATCACAGACGTCGGTTTGATTTCACCAACAAACCTTTGTCAGATATTTTAGGAGAGGGTGCTCCCACAGGAGATTTTTTAATTTCTTAAGGAAATCCATTTTTTATGATATTTAATTGTGTATTTTAATATGAATTTGATTTTAATAATTTGATTTAATTATATAAGTGTATCTTGTATTAGTAAATATATCCAGTCGATATATATGCGCTGAATGGCCTTTGGCTCCGGCGCGTGGCAAATAACCACAAATTTTATAAATTCAATTCGATCGGTCGGTATAGTTTACAATTTCGAAATATTTCACATTAGAAGAAGCAATTTTCTATATAAAAAAAGAGGGGGGAGCGGGGTCGGTGGGGGCTTACGGAGCAACATGACACACCCCTACCCTATGAAACGAAACATTTCTTATATTAACTACACATAAACTTGTCTGGAATGGAAGAGAACACTGGATTCACCGAGAAATTTGAAAGAAACTGGCTTCCTTTAGACAAAGTCAGTGAGAGGAAATTTTCTTAGACGTAACGATCTGATTCCATGTTCTCGAACGACCATTTTTTCCACTCAAAAAAAAAAAGTGTAAATTTAGAGAGGGGATGCATACGATTAAATATCTGAATTAAATTTAGGCGACCATAAAATTATGCTCTAGGGAAACTCATCAAGATAATAATAATAATAAAAAAAAAAAAAACTGCTCACATGAACTGAAGTACCAGCAGAAAAAATGAGGCGGCGATTCGGCATTTCGCGTGCAATCCAAAGTAAAGTTCGTTCTTGGGGGTTATTCACATTCATACGGAATCACATGCCCTAATTACCGCCATCGAAAGAATCAT
>NC_087201.1:76065511-76106677 GCF_015104395.2 Macrobrachium nipponense | reverse complement strand
ATGTGTTTACTATCTGCTCTTATACTTGGAAATATATTTATTATAT
Source organism: Macrobrachium nipponense (assembly GCF_015104395.2). NCBI lineage: Eukaryota > Metazoa > Arthropoda > Malacostraca > Decapoda > Palaemonidae > Macrobrachium > Macrobrachium nipponense. The sequence goes on along the minus strand of NC_087201.1, from coordinate 76,106,631 downwards.
ATAATGATCTTCACTGGGATGGCATGTTCATCCAAAAGGAAGCTGGTAACAGGATAATGAAGAGTTTCCGGTACAGGTTTTTTAAAGACGTTACTAAAGAGAAAGCAAAAACATAAACATTTTGCTTATCGAGTCCTAATGATAAAGGAGGCAAAGGCGTGTTTTCTTTTATTCATTGTTCTTCTTTTCATTAATCGATAGTTCCGTCTCTCAAGTTGATCGGATGTTTTCGTGTTCCTTCTCACTTCATGTTACACTGCTGTAGGTGGGCTGGGCAGGAAATACAGATAAATTCTGGATAGAGAAAAGCGTGTTTCCCGGTTCCTCGTCTCTTCATATCTAGAGTTCCAGCTCCCATTTATTGGGCAACAGTTTACGAGGATTAAAGCTCAGTAACTATAGGAAATCAAATGGATAGTAAACCTTTGAATTAGTCTTATTAAGTTTGTGAAAGGCTCATTTGAAGCTATTAGGCATGGTTGCCTAGCGACGAATTCTTTTTCTCTTACTTTTATGGATTTTTTTTCGATTAATTAGAGACGGAACAGGGAGACTAATAAAAGGGGAAGGGAACAGGGAGACGAATAAAAGGGGAAGGGGAACAGGGATACGAAAAAAACAGGAAGGGGAGGAAGATGAAGGAAAACAAGTGCGGATGGAAGTTAAAGTAAAGTGTGTTGAATGGATATGGTTCTTAACTACTTTGAACATTAATCATTTTGTTATTTTTCATTTCGGGAATTGAAAATTAACTGAGTTGTGTTTGAAAAGCAGGTGCTGCAACAAAAATATTGACCTCCTATTTTGACAAAAGGGTCAAGCGAAAGTTACAAGTTATGAATTTTACTTTCAGAATATTAGCACGCTGCTTGTGATATGTGGTATCGTCTAGATTATCCTCTTTCTAAGTAAAGCTTAATAATTCATGGTGATGTATGCGTGCCAGCGCGCGTGGAATTGTGTGTTTGTATTAATGTGTATACTTGTTTGTGCGGTGAAGGGAGAGAGTTAGGTCTAGTAAAATCTGTCATTCAAGTTAGACGACTTAGAAGAATACACAGAACTCTTATTTGAGATTTGAATACCAGGGAATTGAAGAAGTTGATTATTGATAAATTTTAACGACGTTAAAGCTTAATTCATAACAAGGATAACCTTGCTAACGAGATAAGTTTATAAAGAAAAAAACTACATAACAATAGATTCTTTCATCTTATTGAGGTTCTTCCTTTAATCCTTGTAAGACAACGGTTCCTTGCGCAGCATTCAACCCTAGCTGTTTGGTTTAAGATTCCTTTGGCGTTGCTGCGATTACGGTATTCACCCACTGTATAGAAAGTACTTACCTTCTAGATAAGAAAGGAAGACAATTAGCGTAAAAGCTTTTATTTTTAATTGTCTTTTTCACTGAAACCACTGGAGACATTTCCCAGGGTCTCGATCTTCAATAGGCCTTCTGAATACTGTCATTTATGACTTACCTTATAAATGAATCCTTCTAATCATCACGCTTAAATAGTCTTTGATTGAAGCCTGCTTTTTTACTCACTACCTCAAGATTATATCACAGAGCTTATCTTTGATTAAAAAAAAACATTTGTAAGCGGATTTTAATTCCTAAAAATCCACTTACATTTGGTTCTTTTTATTTTTTTAAATAAAAGATAAGCTCTGCCCAACACTGCTATCGATGGTCGTTCATAGATATTGCTGCCCCAAATGTGATTCGGGGATTTACGTTTGATCAGCTACGATGACTGACTCCCCTATATGAGACAGCTCTGACCCTCAGCAATCTTGTAGCTGATCAAACGTAAATCCCCGAATCACATTTGGGGCAGCAATATCTATAAACGATCATCGATAGCAGTGTTGAGCAGAGCTTATCTTTAATTGAAAAAAATAAAAAGAACCAAACGTAAGTGGATTTTTAGGAATTAAAATCCGCTTACAAATGGATTTTTTTAATCAAAGATAAGCTCTGTGATATAATCTTGAGGTATTGAATAAAAAGACCAATGTAAGTGGGGTTTTTAGGAATTAAAGTCCGGCTTACAAATGGGTTTTTAAATCCAAAGATAAGCTCCTGTGAATAAATGCGTTGAGGTATTGTAAATAAAAAGACAGGCACAACACACACACACACACACACCAATATATACATATATATATATAGATATATATATGTGTGTGTGTGTGTGTGTGTGTGTGCGGTGTGTGTGCGGTGTGTGTGCAATGTGTGTGTAATATAAAGTACCAAACAACGCATGATAGTTTCTACTCGTTTCAGGCTTCAGTAAGCCGTGATGGTTTGGATAACAGATTCCACATTATACCACATGATAAAAAGCGGTATGTTGTAATCCTCCTATGGTGCATCAGTACTTGATGAATAAGGGACTGGTATTATCTGTCTTTGAATGCCTGTAGTACTATGGAAATTAAAAAATCTAGAATGTAAACCACACACACACACACACACACACACACACACACACACACACACATATATATATATATATATATATATATACATATATATATTGTAGATAGATCTCTGATGAGGATATCACATCTTTTTCTTTGCTTCTGGTAATGTTGCCAACTGAATTTTGCAGTACAGGAAACACGCATTTACATTGTTACTTGCAGGGCACATACAGTATTGTAGAAGAGATAAATGACATTCTACATCAGTGAAAGTAATAAAATAGTGTAAATTATTACTTGATTTTTTTTCACGTGATGCCGGTTGACAATTCATATTTCATTTATCTGTTCATATCGAATCACTTATTTGTTAACAATAAAATACAGGTACAACAGAATACTCCACAAGCCATCTCATCCATCTCTGCTGCTTTTGAGCTTTCATTTGGGCCTTTCTCATCTTTTGTTGCTCTCATTGAAATGGGCATCAGATCATACTCATAGTCGTACTTGTTTCTAATCTATTTTCAGTCGTAGTTGGTCGTCATTCAGTCAACGAATTCGGTCATCATTTAAGCCGTTTTATTTCGAATCCTGATGCATAGTTGGTTTTGGTTTTTCCTTTTCCTTAATTGGCAATTAGTTTAGATATTTTTAGATTTGTCAGCGTTCACTTCCTTTGATCGGTTGAGGGTTAAACGTGCTTGTGGATTACTCCTTTGTTCGAACCAAATTGATTGGATTGCGTGGAGCCTGACATCCACCGATCCAGGTTTCTTTCCAATTTGCCATTATTACTTTATATATATCATATATATATATATTATTATATATATATATATATATATATATTATATTACACATATATATATTATATATATATAATATATATATTATATATATCTTATACTACATATAGATATATTATAATATAGATATTACTATATATTATATAAGATAGATATATTATTATATATAGATTATATATAATGTATATATTTACGAAATTTGACTTGTACATTAACGCCATGATCTCGAGGAATAAACTTCTCAGGCGGCTTTGGTTGTGTATATGTAGTTCGTCCATTTATGAAATAGTTGTTCATCACTGTATGATCGGTGGTTCCTTGTCTTTTGGTCTTGTTGGTTGTAATTTAACGTTTTTTAATTGAGGCTGCAATTTGCTATATAAATAAGTTCATGATTTCGAATGCTAATAATGCCTAATAGACTCAAACGTAATTCGTTCTGGAACGTAAAGTTGGTTGCTGATCATACATGATCACTTGCATCTGTATCTGATTTGGAATTTCAAAGCTTAAGTGTGATAGACAGGCGTAGTTTCAAGTCGTCTAGGGTTATAAGAAAAATTCATATTGTAAATATACTTACTAATCTTCATTCGCTTTCAGATGCATTTGACTGGAGGCGTTGAGAATGATCTACCCTAGCCATGACACTTGACAGAAGATACTTCGGTGATTTTTCAAACGCTATTCTCCCACTGATAGTTTCTGTACAAGAAAGCTATTGAGATGGCTTTGTCTGTCCGTCCGAACTTTTTCTGTCAGCCCTCAGATCTTAAAAAATACTGAGTCTATAGGGCTGCTAATTGGTATGTTGATCGTCCACCCTTTAGTCATCAAACATGCCAAATTGTAGCCCTCTAGCCTCAGTAGTTTTTTTAAAAATTTTATTTAAGATTAGAATTAGCCATGATCATGCGTCCGGCAACGTTATAGGAACAGGCCACTATCGGGCCGTTGCTGAAATTTTCATGGGCCGCGAGTCATACAGCATTATATGCTGTACAAAAACTCGATTGCGCCCAAGAAAATTCGGCGCATTTTTTACTCATTTTTTCTTGGGACATATATTAGTAACATTTTTAATTCATGACTAGGCGCTCGTTCTTGAGCCGCGCACAAACATGTTGCATTTCCCCTTATCGTATCATCGTGTGCAACAGTGTGGGCGGTAAAGCATTGCACGGTCACGCGTCAAAATATGACACAAAGATATGCAACGGGCTTGATCCGCCATTTTTCGGTATTTTTTAGTCATATCAAAGGAATAATACACAACTCACATACCCTCGTGTGGGCGTTGCATTATCCCGTTGCGCGATCAGTCTTGTGGACGACAACAGATGATTCTATACACACACACACACACAAACACACACACGTATATACATTTATATGACTCTAGTTTACAGAATTTCAGTAATGTTTATTTTTCACAATGCCGTCAGAATGTTTCCATGGCGACGCAAGAACGCAAGATCTAACTGAAGCTGATCGAGACCACTTCATGAAATGATACCGGTGATGCAGACAACAGAATCTCAAAATCAGTTGGGTGAATTCTAGTAAAGTTTTTGTACAGACCACTCACATACTGGAATTTTAAGCCATTAACATACTTGTTCCATTGTACATCTCCCTACTTGCACAGAGTTTGGAAACCCACCAATGCCGTGCATTTTTCCTTTTTGCTGACTATAAGTTCATGAATGAAAATATACGTGGCCGCAGCCAACGGTTCATTTGCACTCACTGCTGCAGCCAGAAAGAAACTGAATGACACTGTTGCACCACGAAACGATGATACAACACGTGGATGTGCAACAAGTGGATACAATAAACCTGTTTCACCGTATCGTATTACTGGGTGATACGTAATGATGATACGATACGTCGGAAATGCAACAAGTGTTAAACACAACCCATCCTCTGGTATACCAGTACCACAGAATCTCATTGCTAACTCTCAAATCTGATTTCCTTCCGTCGTATGCTCCCTCCGCCAATTTTCATAAATACACCGTAGCTGAAAGCAAGTTTTTGTATTGCTCTTGAGAGGAGAGTCATCTTAAGAAACTGATAATCATGGTCTTAAGAGGAGTGAATATCTCCCCGTTTTTACTTGCTTCTTCTCAAGGATTGCACTGGAAAGATGATTAATACTAGTGTTACTTTTCCATCAATTAAAAGATGTTTATTGAGCGTATTCCTAAACCTCTGGCTGTGGGTCTCTTGTTTCTAATGAGCCGAGTGCATTGTCCTACGGGAATATGTTTTTGCTCTTGATTATCATAGTTAACTAAGACTTCGCAACGCCAATTTGAAACTCAAGAATTATCGTGGAAAAACACCAGCCATCATTATCATACTGCTACACCAAGTTCATAACATTTTTCCCTTTTTTATAATGTCAATTCCATTTTTGAAAATGATCAAGTTCATTACAATTTATCTACTCAAGTCGAACCGCTCATTCACTGAAAGTTTAAAACCATAAATCTGTTGATCTTCCTATCATTAAGGATTAGCTATCCATTTTTTTCGTTTTGATACGCTGACGTCACTTTTTTTTTCTTTCTTTTTAGAAAGAGATATTATTATGCAAAGATGGCTTTTATGAATTTGAAAGAGGTGAAATGCTAACGAATCTGTTCCCAAAGTTACTGTCATTCAGGAATAACAGGTGAGAAAATATTTGCTGAAATACAAGGGAGATTTGCTCTTCACATCATGTCGGGAAATTAATCTTGGTCCTTAATGTGTACCTCATGCTCTGCGTCCACTGTGTGTAAATTTAGCCTGAAGGCTGCAAAGAGAGTGGAGAGATTTCTCTATAATTAACCTCATTTGTCTCATTTCTCTTTGTGTCGTGCGCTCTCTCTTTCCAAATATATATATATATATATATATATATATATATATATATATATATATATATATATATATATATATATATATATATATATATATATATATATATATATATATATATATATATATAATATATATATATATATATATGTACATATATATATATATATATATATATATATATATATATATATATATATATATATATATAATATATATATATATATATATATATATATATATATATATATATATATATAAATTGCATAAAGTCTGTGTGTGTTTGTTTGTATGAACGCTATACAAATCCACATTTCATGACCGATTTTGATGAGATTTTTACCATAGACCCCCCTCCTCCCCAGGAAGGGTTTAGTCAAAATCCGAAATTCGAGAGCCGTTCCTAAGGGGATCATAACCCTTCTTTTTTGTACCGCCTCATTTTTTATAAATCCCCAAGAACGCTATGCAAATCCACAGTTCTTGACCGATTTTGACGTAATTTTAGATAGAAATTAATATCATGCCAGGAAAGGTCATGGTGAAAACAGAATTAAAATCGGATCATTGATTGCAAAGGGCAGTAGTGGGAAGGGGTGAAATGTAAAAATTACCAAAAACGACAGATGTTAGTGTCTAATCTGTAGTTTTCGAGGTTGCTGAAAAGAATAGCCACACTCCCTTTAAGACCAAGTTCAACCCCATAGGGAGGGGGGGAGGTGAGAAGGGAGTGGGAAGGAGTGAGGTAGAAATTACAGAAAACAACAGATATTAATGTCTAATCCATAGTTTTTGAGGTCCTTGAGAAGAATAATGACACTCCCGATGCTCTTAAGTCTAAGTTCTGCCCCATTAGGGAAGGGTGGGAGTGGGGTGAGAAGTGGGGTGGGAAGGGGTGACATTTAAAAATAATCGAAAATGACAGATATCAGTATCTAATCCTTAATTTTCGAGGCTGCTGAAGTGAATAGTAACAACACTCCCAATGACCTTCAAGTCCAAGTTCAGTCCTGATAGGAAGGGGGGTGCTAAGGGGTAGGAGAGTGGGTGACATGTAGGGTAGGAGGGGGTGACATGTAAAGATAACCAGAAATGCCAGACAATACTGCCTAATCCATAGTTTTTGAGGTTGCTGAGAGGAATAGTGACACTCTCAATGCCCTTTAATTCCAAGTTCAGTCCTGATAGGAAGGGGGGCGGGAGAAGGGATGGGATGATAGGTACATTTAAAAATAACTGAAAACTACAGATATTAGAGTCTAATCCATAGTTTTCGAGGTCGCTTGAATGAGTAGAGACCCTGAAGCCATTCAAGTCCATTCCAATAGGAATGGGGGCAAGAAGTGGTGAAATGTAAAATGTCAAAAATGCTGGAGATTGAACTGAAGCAACTGTCTTAGCAGGAGTGAGAGAGAATACCATGAAGCTAAACCTAGAAGATTCTACCAGCTTTGGAATAATCGCTTAAAGTATGATATTTGGCTCAGATGACAAGGTAGCATAAGTCATGCTATTGGAAGTTCCCTTATGGGGGTAGAATCATGACAAAAGGGAGATGCGTAAGTCGAAGTTATTGAGCGAGTCCTGGGGATTTTTTATACTCTTTTATTTACCTTGCTTTTGTGTCTGTTTGTTTGTCTTGGTCAAATCTTGTAACTCAATTTTCGACCTGTTCCCTTCGTCCGACGGACTTGAAATTTTCCATGTTATTCGGTCTCCATGACAATAGAATCTTACATGATCAGTAGGTCAGCAGGGACCTCTTTTCTAAGATCACTGTGGTGTGGCTTGTACAGATATCATACGCTGCCAATTTTCATGTTATGGTAATCATATTAGCTTCTTGGAGTCTATTGAAATAGTTTTCATTTCTTGAAATGTGGTTCTTTGCATCAGATATTTTGAATATATCTTATTTCGTATATTCTTTGTTAAAACTTCAGTTTCATTAATGCAAATGAAGATATGGCATATTTTTTCCCCGGCGATGCCAGATCTGAGTTTAGGGGGCCTATGATTTGTATGAGGATTTAAGAGGTCATGGTCAATATCATTAAAGGATACTTGCTCTCGATCACCCAATGTGATAAGTAGGGACAGCCCAGCCCAAGTGACTCCCGTAAACGTCTTCACCCACCACCTGATGCCAAGGAAATAGTCTATAATTTCCTGAAATACTTCATTTTATAAAAACATCATGAAGGTCCTGTAACTGATGTTTCGGAGGCTATCCAGAGACCATCTGAAGCAACAAAAGTGTCAGAAATGACTATTCACAAGGAAGCAAGAGAGACGGGAAATATAATGAAATCTCCAGTGTTTCAAAAAAGAAAAGAAAAAGTGAGTCCTGTGACTGGCTTTGATGATTTTGATAATAATGTTATGCAAAGAAGGAATGAGTGGTTGTCTTTTCTAAGGGCATAATAGATCGATTGACTTATGAATTTATGTCTCAAGTCCAAACAACGGAGCCAACAGGCCATTCAGCGCATCTATAATTATAGAAAGAGAAAGAATAGCTAAATAGAATCGGAAAGGAAAATAATAAAAAAAAGTTAACAGGGAAGAAGCAAACCCTTTCCCTCGACTCCCAAGGTCTAAAGCGAATCTTCCTAAGAAGGATTATATCTGCGGGAAGCATTTAATGGGACTGACATACCCGTAGATATGACAACTCGGCTTTTTCTACCTGGCCCCACCAGAGCGATCTTAGAAAAGTAAACGCACTACATTGATCCTACGGTGACCTCTCCTAGTATCTCAGGATTTATACAAAAGTCTTTGGATTTTTCGTACCTTCTTCGACTCGGTAAATAACTAAGGATTTTTAAAAGTTTCTTTGGTTCCACAAGATATCAGTTCCGTTAGCTACTATCATAAATCGGTTATAATTTCTGTCAAAACTAAAAATTATAAAATAAACAAAAATAAAAGTTTTTAAAAACACTTTTTATTAGAATGCACTAAAAAGTGAAAAATAAATTTTTCGGATCGTCTCAAAAAATTAATTTTTTACTATTTAGTTCATTTCAATAAAGGTGTGTTTAAATTTTTTTTAAATAATGTAGCACAATCTCAAACTTATATATATATATATATATATATATATATATATATATATATATATATATATATATATATATATATATATAATAAAAAGAGTATGGCCAGCAGAAACTTCAGCATTTTTTCGTTAAAACTTTATTTTCATCCAACGCCTACGTTTCGGGATACAAATCCCATCTTCAGGGCTAAAAACAAGGAAAAAATTAAAATTCTATACATTAAATCAGACTAAAATGGGGCACAGTAATAAATTAGCTATTTAAAAAATATATATATATAGATTAAACAATATTTATCAGTGAAATTCGAATTTTATATAAAAGTAAGACTGTAACTAATTGAATAAGAGATCGACAGTAAAAAGCAAAGCTACTAAGTACAATGACACTTCAAAATAAATAAACAAACAAAACACTTAAAAACACAAACACACAGTGAACAACTAAGAAAATTACGTTATTACTAAAAACAGGAGAAAAAAACATTGAATCGTAACAGGCAAAAATATTTCTGTATATGATTACAAAAGGAGAGAAAAAAAAAAAAAAAATTTAAAGGCGGGCACAAAGCAAAAAAAATAGCGAACGAGAACTCACCGGTACAGAAGTATAGATAAGACTGAATTATTATTTATTTTTGACTAAGGGGAGAGACAAATACAAATGCGAGAAGGTAGAAAGGGCGAATGGTCTATTAAGTAATGTTCAGTTGTACAGCAGTTGAATGGTTGTTGAGGGTTGGTGACAATTGTTTAATGAAGAGGGACTCGAGAATGGGTAATGACCGGTTATCTATTGCTTGGGATAAGATTTTAAAATCATTGTACTGAATGGTATGTTTACATTTTATTGCATGGTTGCGTATTGCAGAAAATTCTTTCTTAGATAAAGTTATTCCTGTTCGATGACTGACACCCCGATGGCAATCGTATGCACGAACCTTCAACAGCCGACTCGAATTACCGACATAGGTTCCCAAATTACATTTGGGACAAGTAAACAAATATACCGTTGAAGATCGCATCAACTGCGGTAGGGTGTCCTTGAACTTGAAAAGACTTCTGATTTTTTTAAGGGGTTCTTGAAGATAAAATTAAATTTAACATATGGGTACATATTGCTGAGTACGGACGGTGAGCTCTCGTTTACAAGTTTATATGTTGAACAAAAAGGCAAGCATATATACAGTTCTTTTTTAGGTACATTAAAAGTGGGTGCTTTCGGTTTAACAATGTCATTTAAAAACATTCTCAAGATTTTCTCAAATAGGTGGGATGGATAGCAATTTCTGTTAAAATAGTTTTGCAAGAAAACTACTTCTTCATGGAATTTGACCCAGTTGCATGACAAATTATAAGCCCTGCACAATAATGTCTTGCATGCATTAAGTTTAAAAACCAAACGGACAAAAGCTAAAGAAATTTGTTCCCAAGCCAGTAAAAGTCTTCTTTCTAAAAACACCTGTTAGAAATTGATCATTACATCGTGAAATTGTTATATCTAAAAATGGCAGTTCGTTATTCGATTCTATGTCCATAGTAAAATTAATGTTCGGGTGAAATGAGTTAATGAAATTAAGGAACAAATGTGCATGAACTTTATCTTTAAAAAGTACAAACGTATCGTCTACGTATCTTTTATAAAAAATGGGTTTAAAAGATGAAGGACACTGGTCAAGAAATAGTTTTTCCAAGTGACACATAAAAATATTGGCAAATGTGGGACCTAAAGGAGAGCCCATTGCCATGCCATCAGTTTGTTTGTAAATTTTCCCGTTAAAAATGAAATAGTTATCCATCACAGCCAGTTCCAAAAGTTTCCTAAAAGAGTCAATATCAAAACCTTCAAAAACACTATCTTCAGTAGGGAATAAAGCACTAATTATTATATCTATGGTTTCGGTGAGAGGTACATTGGTGAACATGATTTCCTACTTTACTGTAAGATGAGTAATATCACCCCAAATTCTGTCAAATTCAAATGAGTAATATCACCCCAAATTTTGTCAAATTCAAGCTCTACAGATCCTCTTTATATAATACTGACTTTTATAGAACTTCCACCGAAACTCTTTTGAATATGGAGATTGCTTTTAAGACCGGAGCTATTAGAAGACTACAGTCCACTGTATCCCTGTTGTCTAACAATTTTTTCAATTCTCTGACCTTACTTGATAGGTTATTAATGAAAAGTTTATTAAACAAAAATGTAAGTACTTTTATAACTGACACTGAATCTGTTCATAAGCGTAAGCTTTTAAAATTGGGACTTAAGAAACCGAAATTTATAGCACCAAAGGATGTTGTTTTCAATTTCTCTAGTTACTCCCTCTCAGAAAAGGAAGAGTTCCTTCTTTCCTTTGGCTTGGACTTTTGCCTTCCCAATTTTAGACCAAATTTTTCAAAATTCTTTTTGCCCTTTGAAATATTTTTCGATACCATTCGCCAACTACCTTCCCACACCAACTTAGAGAAGGCTCGTCAGTTCATTCAGGGTGTTGCTCATAAATCTTATAAATCATATAGGGCTCCTTCATGGTTTCCATTTTTTAAAAGTAATGACTTTCAAATTCTCAAGTCGCTGTCCCAGAGAGAAGACATTATTGTATGTCCCCCCCCCGATAAGGGTAAAGGCATTGTCCTACTGGATAGGGATGCATATATCAACAAGACGAACAATGTCCTTTCCGACTCTACAAAATTTAGGGAGGTTGGACCTCCAGAATTTAGTCTAATATTCAAGACCGAGGACAAGATTAATCGTAGCCTTAAACAACTTTTCGACAATAATGTTTTGAATGATCAGACATATCGGTCTCTTTATAGTACTGGCTCTTCTTTCAGTTCCTTGTATGGGTTACCTAAAACAAATCCATAAGAAAATGTTCCTTTACGTCCAATATTAGCTGCCTATAACTCACCAAATTTTGCCTTAGCCAAATTTCTAGTCCCCCTACTCAACGGTTTAACAAGCAATGAACATACATTACTGAAAAAACCTCCCAATTTATTCCCGAGATTTTACAGCAAAACACCTGGTCATTTTATGGTTAGTTACGATGTATCCTCACTGTTCACCAATGTACCTCTCACCGAAACCATAGATATAATAATTAGTGCTTTATTCCCTACTGAAGATAGTGTTTTGAAGGTTTTGATATTGACTCTTTTAGGAAACTTTTGGAACTGGCTGTGATGGATAACTATTTCATTTTTAACGGGAAAATTTACAAACAAACTGATGGCATGGCAATGGGCTCTCCTTTAGGTCCCACATTTGCCAATATTTTTATGTGTCACTTGGAAAAACTATTTCTTGACCAGTGTCCTTCATCTTTTAAACCCATTTTTTATAAAAGATACGTAGACGATACGTTTGTACTTTTTAAAGATAAAGTTCATGCACATTTGTTCCTTAATTTCATTAACTCATTTCACCCGAACATTAATTTTACTATGGACATAGAATCGAATAACGAACTGCCATTTTTAGATATAACAATTTCACGATGTAATGATCAATTTCTAACAGGTGTTTTTAGAAAGAAGACTTTTACTGGCTTGGGAACAAATTTCTTTAGCTTTTGTCCGTTGGTTTTTAAACTTAATGCATGCAAGACATTATTGTGCAGGGCTTATAATTTGTCATGCAACTGGGTCAAATTCCATGAAGAAGTAGTTTTCTTGCAAAACTATTTTAACAGAAATTGCTATCCATCCCACCTATTTGAGAAAATCTTGAGAGTGTTTTTAAATGACATTGTTAAACCGAAAGCACCCACTTTTAATGTACCTAAAAAAGAACTGTATATATCCTTGCCTTTTTGTTCAACATATAAACTTGTAAGCGAGAGCTCACCGTCGTACTCAGCAATATGTACCCATACGTTAAATTTATTTTATCTTCAAGAACCCCTTAAAAATCAGAAGTCTTTTCAAGTTCAAGGACACCCTACGCAGTTGATGCGATCTTCAACGGTATATTTGTTTACTTGTCCCAAATGTAATTTGGGAACCTATGTCGGTAATTCGAGTCGGCTGTTGAAGGTTCGCATCGATTGCCATCGTGGTGTCAGTCATCGAACAGGAATAACTTTATCTAAGAAAGAATTTTCTGCAATACGCAACCATGCAATAAAATGTAAACATACCATTCAGTACAATGATTTTAAAATCTTATCCCAAGCAATAGATAACCGGTCATTACCCATTCTCGAGTCCCTCTTCATTAAACAATTGTCACCAACCCTCAACAACCATTCAACTGCTGTACAACTGAACATTACTTAATAGACCATTCGCCCTTTCTACCTTCTCGCATTTGTATTTGTCTCTCCCCTTTAGTCAAAAATAAATAATAATTCAGTCTTATCTATACTTCTGTACCGGTGAGTTCTCGTTTCGCTATTTTTTTTTTTTTGCTTTGTGCCCGCCTTTAAATTTTTTTTTTTTTCTCCTTTTGTAATCATATACAGAAATATTTTGCCTGTTACGATTCAATGTTTTTTTCTCCTGTTTTTAGTAATAACGTAATTTTCTTAGTTGTTCACGTGTGGTTTGTGTTTTTAAGTGTTTTGTTTGTTTATTTATTTTGAAGTGTCATTGTACTTAGTAGCTTTGCTTTTTACTGTCGATCTCTTATTCAATTAGTTACAGTCTTACTTTTATATAAAATTCGAATTTCACTGATATATTGTTAATCTATATATATATATATTTTTTTTAAATAGCATAATTTATTACTGTGCCCCATTTTAGTCTGATTTAATGTATAGAATTTTAATTTTTTCCTTGTTTTTAGCCCTGAAGATGGGATTTGTATCCCGAAACGTAGGCGTTGGATGAAAATAAAGTTTTAACGAAAAAATGCTGAAGTTTCTGCTGGCCATACTCTTTTTATTAAAGATCCGACTTTCTAGAAGCGACAATGCCATTCATTATCTACGACAAAAGTACAATGGATCCACAATCAAACTTTATCGCCGTCTGGAATCCTCGACGAAGAAACTCAAAAAAGCCGAACTTGACCATGATTTCCTACTTTACTGTAAGATGAGTAATATCACCCCAAATTTTGTCAAATTCAAGCTCTACAGATCCTCTTTATATAATACTGACTTTTATAGAACTTCCACCGAAACTCTTTTGAATATGGAGATTGCTTTTAAGACCGGAGCTATTAGAAGACTACAGTCCACTGTATCCCTGTTGTCTAACAATTTTTTCAATTCTCTGACCTTACTTGATAGGTTATTAATGAAAAGTTTATTAAACAAAAATGTAAGTACTTTTATAACTGACACTGAATCTGTTCATAAGCGTAAGCTTTTAAAATTGGGACTTAAGAAACCGAAATTTATAGCACCAAAGGATGTTGTTTTCAATTTCTCTAGTTACTCCCTCTCAGAAAAGGAAGAGTTCCTTCTTTCCTTTGGCTTGGACTTTTGCCTTCCCAATTTTAGACCAAATTTTTCAAAATTCTTTTTGCCCTTTGAAATATTTTTCGATACCATTCGCCAACTACCTTCCCACACCAACTTAGAGAAGGCTCGTCAGTTCATTCAGGGTGTTGCTCATAAATCTTATAAATCATATAGGGCTCCTTCATGGTTTCCATTTTTTAAAAGTAATGACTTTCAAATTCTCAAGTCGCTGTCCCAGAGAGAAGACATTATGGTATGTCCCCCCGATAAGGGTAAAGGCATTGTCCTACTGGATAGGGATACATATATCAACAAGATGAACAATGTCCTTTCCGACTCTACAAAATTTAGGGAGGTTGGACCTCCAGAATTTAGTCTAATATTCAAGACCGAGGACAAGATTAATCGTAGCCTTAAACAACTTTTCGACAATAATTTTTTGAATGATCAGACATATCGGTCTCTTTATAGTACTGGCTCTTCTTTCAGTTCCTTGTATGGGTTACCTAAAATCCATAAAGAAAATGTTCCTTTACGTCCAATATTAGCTGCCTATAACTCACCAAATTTTGCCTTAGCCAAATTTCTAGTCCCCCTACTCAACGGTTTAACAAGCAATGAACATACATTACTGAATTCCTCCCAATTTATTCCCGAGATTTTACAGCAACACCCTGGTCATTTTATGGTTAGTTACGATGTATCCTCACTGTTCACCAATGTACCTCTCACCGAAACCATAGATATAATAATTAGTGCTTTATTCCCTACTGAAGATAGTGTTTTTGAAGGTTTTGATATTGACTCTTTTAGGAAACTTTTGGAACTGGCTGTGATGGATAACTATTTCATTTTTAACGGGAAAATTTACAAACAAACTGATGGCATGGCAATGGGCTCTCCTTTAGGTCCCACATTTGCCAATATTTTTATGTGTCACTTGGAAAAACTATTTCTTGACCAGTGTCCTTCATCTTTTAAACCCATTTTTTATAAAAGATACGTAGACGATACGTTTGTACTTTTTAAAGATAAAGTTCATGCACATTTGTTCCTTAATTTCATTAACTCATTTCACCCGAACATTAATTTTACTATGGACATAGAATCTAATAACGAACTGCCATTTTTAGATATAACAATTTCACGATGTAATGATCAATTTCTAACAGGTGTTTTTAGAAAGAAGACTTTTACTGGCTTGGGAACAAATTTCTTTAGCTTTTGTCCGTTGGTTTTTAAACTTAATGCATGCAAGACATTATTGTGCAGGGCTTATAATTTGTCATGCAACTGGGTCAAATTCCATGAAGAAGTAGTTTTCTTGCAAAACTATTTTAACAGAAATTGCTATCCATCCCACCTATTTGAGAAAATCTTGAGTGTTTTTAAATGACATGTTAAACCGAAAGCACCCACTTTTAATGTACCTAAAAAGAACTGTATATATGCTTGCCTTTTTGTTGTCAACATATAAACTTGTAAAACGAGAGCTCACCGTCGTACTCAGCAATATGTACCCATATGTTAAATTTAATTTTATCTTCAAGAACCCCTTAAAAATCAGAAGTCTTTTCAAGTTCAAGGACACCCTACCGCAGTTGATGCGATCTTCAACGGTATATTTGTTTACTTGTCCCAAATGTAATTTGGGAACCTATGTCGGTAATTCGAGTCGGCTGTTGAAGGTTCGCATCGATTGCCATCGGGGTGTCAGTCATCGAACAGGAATAACTTTATCTAAGAAAGAATTTTCTGCAATACGCAACCATGCAATAAAATGTAAACATACCATTCAGTACAATGATTTTAAAATCTTATCCCAAGCAATAGATAACCGGTCATTACCCATTCTCGAGTCCCTCTTCATTAAACAATTGTCACCAACCCTCAACAACCATTCAACTGCTGTACAACTGAACATTACTTAATAGACCATTCGCCCTTTCTACCTTCTCGCATTTGTATTTGTCTCTCCCCTTTAGTCAAAAATAAATAATAATTCAGTCTTATCTATACTTCTGTACCGGTGAGTTCTCGTTTCGCTATTTTTTTTGCTTTGTGCCCGCCTTTAAATTTTTTTTTTTTTCTCCTTTTGTAATCATATACAGAAATATTTTGCCTGTTACGATTCAATGTTTTTTTCTCCTGTTTTTAGTAATAACGTAATTTTCTTAGTTGTTCACGTGTGGTTTGTGTTTTTAAGTGTTTTGTTTGTTTATTTATTTTGAAGTGTCATTGTACTTAGTAGCTTTGCTTTTTACTGTCGATCTCTTATTCAATTAGTTACAGTCTTACTTTTATATAAAATTCGAATTTCACTGATATATTGTTAATCTATATATATATATATTTTTTTTAAATAGCATAATTTATTACTGTGCCCCATTTTAGTCTGATTTAATGTATAGAATTTTAATTTTTTCCTTGTTTTTAGCCCTGAAGATGGGATTTGTATCCCGAAACGTAGGCGTTGGATGAAAATAAAGTTTTAACGAAAAAAAATGCTGAAGTTTCTGCTGGCCATACTCTTTTTATTAAAGATCCGACTTTCTAGAAGCGACAATGCCATTCATTATATATATATATATAGAATATGAGAGAGAGAAGAGAGAGAGAGAGAGAGAGAGAGAGAGAGAGAGATGAAAAAGTTAGTAATTTCACCCGAGTAGAGGCATTTATGAAATAATTATATTTACCAATATATATCCTTTTATTTAGACCTAAAGCTTTACCAAATATGTTCACGAGGAATTGTGTTTGCTTTAATTTTCAAAACTCCCATCCTATTCTTTGGACATAGTTCCACCCAACCTCAAAAATGTTCGATTTGATCTAATTATGGCAAAATGTCTGTGAGAGGGGGGTGGGAAGAGGGTGTGGGGGGCATGGTGGCGGGGAGTGGGGGTGTGGAGGGAGGAACTAGACCAAACGAATAATTAATGGGTGTTACCCAGACAAAGACTAGGGTACTTACGTATTGTGAACTAGGGAGATATTCATAGCTAAAAGTATAGGTTTAAGCTAGCTCACCAAACATATTATCTCTCATGGGTGATGCGTCCTTTGTTTGAGTAGTTTGAAAAACTAATTCGGATTATCCGGCCGAATCCAGAATTTTCGCAAAACTTGTGCAAACAAAGAATATATCGTGCGAGAGGTAGTAGTCTAGTCTTGCATTCTTTAACGTTCTTTTTAAACACCAGGGAATTATGAAGGAGCAGCCTCGTCGGTATCAAACAGAACGTTGTTGTTGCTGTACAATTCCATTGAATTAAATTAGTCGAAATTCACATTCAGACTACTTGCAAGACAAAAGAAAATGACTTTTATTTAGTTACTGTTAATCAGGCTTCCTTTATCATTTTACAGCAAATTTCATAAACTTTTAAAGGTTGTTGAAGCTACACGTAACGTTATCCTTGTCTCTTAAATAAAGATCTCACCTTCGTTTCATATATCACATTGGAAATAAAGTCTGGGTTCGAAAGATCTATTTTTCTGTACTTTTGTGAAACATTCATAAAGTGGGTATGCATGTATACATGTACTATGCACCGGATCTATATAAGCAAAGCACTTACATAGTTCTGGTGGATGTAAAAATTTCCTGTTCCAAAACTCTTCATTTCACTAGTTTTTGAAATTATGGAATCTACTCTAACAACTTTATTTGTTACATTTGCGACATGTATTGTTTTTAACAGCTTAAATTTTCGAATTGTGCTCTAAAAGTACAAAAAAAAAAGCTTTTTAAGGAGACATGAGCAGGTTTTCCATTCACCGTTGCTAATTAGCTTTTTTCAGAAACAAATTAATCAGATTGGGTAGCAGCAATTAATGAGCCATTGTACAGTAATGCTCAAAAGTGGCTCCACTTGACTGCATAGGATTTCACTCAAGAGCCATTAATTGGAAATAAAAAAATGCTATGCATTTGCCATTTCCTCTTTGAATGGAAGAAAACAAAATCTATCATATATGTTATAACTATCTATCATACATGTTAATATTTGTCCCGCAAATGAGTTCTGTAGGCTGCTACATGTCTAATTGTGTTTTGTTTGTGTACTTTACTGCGCTTAGGTAAAAAAAAAAAACGAACGAGTGTATATATATATATATATATATATATATATATATATATATATATATATATATATATATATATATATATATATATATATATATATATGGGTGTGTATTAAAAGAGGTGTTGAGGCGAAGTGTTGATGTTTGAAGTCTTTCTTCCCCATAGCTGGTAAGGCCTACAACCTCTCCATCTCGTTGCTAAATTGCTTCTTCTGTCGACCTCTCTTCAACGAAGTCCCTCCTTCAGTAGTAGGCGGACTTTTTCTATTGCCGCCTTCTGGTCTTCTTCATTGGTTGACGTTGTCCATTGTCACACCCTGTTTGAGCGTGATTAATTTAACAGCTTTGCTGGGGCATGATTAAAGACATCACCGGAACTACTCGGGTTCCGGTTGGAGATGAAAGGTTATCCCAACAGTGTTATCATAAAACAACAAATGCATTTATTTAGTAGCCGCCCGTACGATAAACACTTCACTTGTTTGGGTTATTACGACAATACTTCCGTTGCTCACGCTACCTCTCTCTCTGTCTCTCTCTCTCTCTCTCTCTCTCTCTCTCTCTGTCAGCGGATCTCTCTCGCTCTCTTTTTCTATTCTTTTATTCTCTCTGTCTATCAATCTGTCTACCAGTAGATTTCTCCCTCTCTTTTTTCTATATCTAGTTTAATTTTCCTAACTAACATTATATCACTCGGCCACCACCATACATTGTCCTCAATGTTCTAACTAAGCATAGACAATGATAATGGGCATAAAAATAACTAAATTGGCAACAAATGGTAATATTCGACACAATCATAAA
The DNA here is from genome assembly GCF_015104395.2 of Macrobrachium nipponense. NCBI lineage: Eukaryota > Metazoa > Arthropoda > Malacostraca > Decapoda > Palaemonidae > Macrobrachium > Macrobrachium nipponense. Next base: position 76,087,141 of record NC_087201.1, on the reverse strand, counting down.
AAAATCTTTCCCCAATAGTGGAATAATATACGTATATGCATATCAAATTATTATAGTAAAAAATAAGCATATCAAATTACTAAGCATATAAAATATATGCATATCAAATTATTATAGTAAAAAATAAGCATATCAAATTACTAAGCATATAAAATATATGCATATCAAATTATTATGAAGTAAAAAAATGTTGACATAAATTGTCAATCAAGGTTCATTCCTTTTAATTTCTGTCAGTATTCCCTCAATTTTTTTTTTAGTTTGATTAGTTTTCTTACTATTATGATAAACAAAATATCAGCTACTACTATTACCACTAGATTTACTAATGATAAAATTGGGGATTCATTTTTCTTGTAGTAGATGTATTCATCAACATAGTTCAAATTTTCAAGTTTCTTTAATTTTAATTGAGACAATTTGAATTCTTTTATCTTATATGCGTAATTTCTGTATGGCATATGTTTGTTGAATTCATATGTTGTAAAAACATTAGGTTGGATACATGAATATGTATCCGTATTTTCATATAGACTATCAAAGTTACATATAAACTCATCTTGTTTTAGCAGAATACACTCATTAAATTGTTTATCAGTGAAAAACGACAATAGTACAGCGTGCTCTTTTAATGCAAAGTGTATGATATTACCTTCTTTAATGATTATTTGATAGTTAATTAACTTAGGAAATGGGTACAAAGTGATTAATGTGTCTGTGATCCTAGTATTGAAAGGTACAATTAGAATAATTTTATCGTAAATCACTTTGGAACTTATTAAATTGTAATACATGAATACATCTTTAACAAGTGGTTTAAAATGTTTTTCAAATACACAGAATTTAATAATGTCTTCCAACTCTTTAGGAGTGATTAATGTTGGGCTCAAATTACCTTTATGAGCAAGCAGAATGGCATTTAAATGTGTTCACATCTTTTCTAGGGCAAATGTATTTAAAAAACTGTATGTTTTCCAATTTGTTCAGTTATTTTGTTGCAGTCTAATTGACTTGATTTAATAAAATTTCCATTTTTTCTGTTTGTTCGGCATTCTGATTGTGTGAGGTAATCACTTAATTTATCACTGTGCCTCTTCCTGCTGCACATTTTTTCAGTCTGTCTATTCTTTCTTTTTCATGTTCTACATTTGCTTCGGTAGCAACTCCAAATAATGTGTTCAAACCAGTTTCAGTGAAGGGTAAGAGGGTTTTCTTTGACCTCTTATTTACTGTATTTTCTATGTCTGTGTTTAATTTTTCTAACAAATGTATAGCTCTATTATTTTTACCCTTCTGTATTATTGACTTTATATCTGTTTGGAATTTCCTTATTGTTTTTTCACTATTTAGTTGTTATTTCTTTATATAAGTTTCACTGGCTATTTTATGCGTATAATATTTTCAGTCCAACACTAATCTAACATTTCTATATTTATGTTTATCCATATCAAACTCCATCTGTTTCGGAGATTAAATCTCTTCTTTACCACTAACTCGTTATCTTCTACAGCTTTCTCATGTCTTATACTATCTATAAATTCAGTGGACCATGGGTCTACCTTTACGACTTTTATATGATTCCAGTGGACTACTTTTTCCTTTAAATAACTTTCATTAATTACTCTATATTTGTTTAATTTCAGCAATTCTAATGACTGTATATGGTCCATTGAACTTATGAAAAACCTTTACATTTGGTCCTTCTTGAATGTGATTCTGTACATATAATTGGGTACCCCCTATAATGTCTGGTTTGATGGACTTTTTATCATAATATTTGCCATGAGTCTCATGGACCTCTTTTAGTTTAGCCCTTGTTTTCATGATTGTCTCGTAAGTACCTCTGGTTTTCCATGCAACATAATCATCATAGTTATAAGTATGTCTGGGTGGTGTTGCATCGTCCACTAATGTGTTAGGCATTCTTTTCTGTTAACCGTAAAGTAAATAATGTGGAGATTCTCCTGTAGTCTCATTTTCATTATTATTCAATGCGAATTGTACGTCTTCTAGCTCTAAGTCCCAGTCTTCTGTCTGTGACCTCACTAAAGTTTTCAGGATATCCATTATTTTACGATTAGTTCGTTCTACTGCTCCATTAGAACTTGGTTTATAAGCGATTGTTTGACATTTATCTATTTTATAGAATTCACATATTTTCTTTAAAAGATCACTAGTAAATTCAGCAGCATTATCAGAAAGAAGGACTTGTGGGCATGAATGTCTTGTGATAATTCTAGATGTAAGAGCTTCTGCCACTGAAGCGGCATCTCTGTTTCTTACTGGTATTATTTCTACATATCGTGTTAGATAGTCTAAGAAGACTAATATTTGCTTATTTCCTCTAATAGTACTGGGAAATGGACCTAAAAAGACCATAGTTACTACTTGGAATTAATTAAATTCTGATGGATATTTTTCATGTAGAGCTTTAAGATTTACGTTACCTTTATATTGATTTCAAACTATAAAGTTTTGTACAGAATTACTTGGCATCTTCACTACAATTTGGCAAAAATTAATTTCTGGTTGTGATTCTTGTTGTCTTTTGAATTCTTGGATATCCTTCTAACTTATATGAGTGGGTTAGTTCTAAAACTTCTCTGGTTAGTGTTTTTGGGATGTATAGTCGAGAACAACCATTTTTCTCTGTCGGCTTTTATACAATAATCCAGTCATTAATTGAAAATCAGGTTTTAAGGATTCATCTAGTAATATCTGTCCTACTATTTGTCTGATTTCTGCATCCCTTTCTTGAAGTATTTTTAACTCTTTCTAAATCTAAATCTACTACTTGACAACTAAAACAAAAGGTATTAGTTGTAATGTATTTTTCTGTTTCTTCTTGGGATCTGGATGATGCATCTGCCAAGGTGTTAAAATGAACCATCTATTGAATTACATGTTATTGGTGAAGGCTCTCTTTTTAAACAAGTCACAAATGGTTTTGTGATCAGTAGGCACATTAACTTTATGACCTAAAGTATTTGTCTAAACTTCTTTAAACCCCGATATAGAGCTAAACACTCTCTTTCAGTGGTACTATAATGTATTTTGCCAATTTTAAAACTCTACTCGCAATAATATACTGCCCTCATCCTAGTTTTGGCCTTTTGTAACAATAGAGCTCCTAGCCCTGTACTTGAGGCATCACAAGTCATATAAAAGTCTTTGGTAAAATCTGAGTTGACTAAAACTAGGGTTCCTGGTCATTTTGCTCTTTAGTGCTTGAAAGGCTGTTTCTTGTCCACCCTTCCATTCATATTTAACATCTTTTTTAGTTAGTTCTGTCAAAGGCTTGGCCATAGTAGCAAAACCTTTTATGAAAGGTCTATAATAACCTACCATACCTAGGACCTTCTTAATGCGTTTAAGTTAGTGGGAGCTGGATACTTAATTATTGCCTTTATTTGGCCGGCCTGCATGCGCAGTCTGTCTTCACTAATTACATAATCCAAGTATTCTAATGATTTCATCAGGAATTGACATTTCTTTATTTTCATTATTAGTCCTGCAATTCTTAATCTTTCTAGGACCATTTCTAATGTTCTGAGGTGTCATTCTAAGTCTTTGCTAACAATGATAACATCGTCCAAGTATACTGCAACATTTTCTGTATCTCCTAGAATTTATAACATTAGTCTGACGAATTTAATGGCTGATGTGAGTCCAAATGGCACTACTTCAAATGGTAAATGTTCTTTATGTGTGCTGAAGGCTGTGAATTGTTTTGATTCCTCATCTAGAGGTACTTGCCAATATCCACTAAGCAAATCTAAGGATGAAAATATTTTGGCCCCCCTTCATTGAGCATCGGCATTCGATCTGGAACTGTGTTCGAGTTTAACATTCTATAATCAATTACAAATCTCCAACTGCCATCATTTTCTGGAACAAGTAACAATGGAGAATTATATGGAGATTTAGAAGGAATTACTACTTCATCTCTTTTCATTTCCCCTATCAAATTGTCAACTATGGGTCTCTGACTTATTGGTAATCCGTAGTTAGTAATAAAAAGTGGCTTGGCTCCATCATCTAACTAACAAAATTCTACGTTGTAGAACATTTTTGTTCTTCCTAGTTTATCTCCTACAGCTATTACATTTCTGTATTTCTCTAGCAACTGAATTAACTTGTTTCTATTTTCTGGAAAATCTGTTTTATTCAGTTCTTGTTTTATTTTAGAGTTTTGGCCATTTATAGAGAAAAATGCTTCTTCTTCTGCTGTTAGTAAAGGATTGTTAAAAGAATTCCTATGCAAAAGACGATGCCCGCGTATCATGTTAGTCTGTTATCTGAATGTTTTGGACATAGACTTCGCAGTTATCACCATTATGTGGACTAGTGCATTAGCCATTCTGATAAAGTCTGGCAATTCTTCATTTGATGATAGAATATTTTTATTTTCTACATCCTCTTTTGATCGCAAATAATTTTTTGTTAAACATTTTGGATACAAAGTTACCCCTCTATTAAGTATAAATTGTACTTTATTATCATCAGCTGTACGAACACAAGATATTTCTTCTTTTTTTATGTCTGAAAAATAGCAAAGTTCTGTATCTCCAGTGGTTTCTTCTGTTACTTCTATTATACTATTTATATCTGATTTATTTATTTTCTTTAAGAGCAATACTTCATTTAGTACTTTCCCTTCATTTTCACAACCCATTACTACGTTACTATAGGTATAGGCGCCTTGATTTTCGTTAGATTCAGTGTTTTGGTCATCACAATTATTTATATCTGAGTATATATCATCTGTATGTGCGCATTTCAACAATTCTGTATTCTCTGTTTGTGGGAATTCCCCCCCCCCCCCCCCCACGCTTTTTTTTTTATCTGTTTCTCTCGTATCTTGCTTGTTCTCGTTACTTATCTGCTCTTCCCATGTGTCTGTCTCGCTTGTCGACACTATCTCAGACAAATTGATCAGATTTTGGGTGAGACTTTTCTTCGTCAAGCATAAAACATACGCTCTTCTGGTTATCCTGTTTCAGGCTAATCTTTCTTTCACTACTATATAATATTATTCCACATCTCATCATTAAATTAAATAAGAACAATACTTGTGTTGGAAAAAATTTATCTTCTAAGACTAGAAAACTTTCAATAAATTTGTCTGACAAAATATTTATTTCTAGTTTTTCATTCCCCAGACCTTAATCTGTTTACCTGCTATTCCCTTTATTACTTTACTTTGACGCTGAATATGAGTTTCTGCAATGCCTAAATATCTGGTCAAAGTTATTTTACCAAACTTACTACCTTTTTCTTTTTTACCACGTGGAAGGGATTTACTTTCCTTTCTCGGCAAAGTGATTAATTGTCGCTGACTTAATGACGTATTTGTATTTGGGTGACTGTTACTATTATTGACAAGCTTCTAAGTATTGAACCAGCAGTTTTTAGTTAAATGCCCAATCTTTTTGCAAACTGTAGAGATTCTAGGCTTTCTGCATTCCTTAGTGGAATGATTGTTATACCCGCAGTTTTCACATGTTTTTGGTTTAGCTCCTTGAGATTGATTATTCACTGGCTTTGAATTATTTGTTTGTATATTGATCATTATTATATCTTATGGTGGACCATTCCTGGATTGATTCTGTCTTCCTTTCTGGGTTGGATTCCATTTTTTTCTGTTATTTTGTGCATATTTCCCTTGTAAGAAAGTTTGTCTATTCCCTAATTGTCTGGAATTATCATATTACTTGTTACTTCTTTTATATGAATCATTTATATTCCTGCCTTTCATTTCATTTTGAGCTTCGGTTATCCCTACAAATTCCTTAGAAAAGTCTATCTCTTTCCTTTGGGTTTTTTGTCTAAATGCTGTAAGGCTATCATTCTTTGGATCAATTTTAACTTTTTTGAAAGGTTTCTTTTCCTTTTCTCCAAGTGTATTATTCATAGTTCCAAATGACAAATAATTCAAAACATGCCTTAAGCTAACTAAATCATCTTCGTCATCACTGAATTCATCCTTCTTTCTTATGATGATATTAGTTTTCTTTAAATCCTCTACTACTCTATGTATCGATTCTTTGACATCTGTATGAAGATTTGTTATTAATTCTCCATCAAAATGTTGTGTTAGAAATTTGTTAATATACAATGCATCACATTGACTTACTGGTTCCCATATTGATAAACAAATTCTTTTAAATTCAGCTTATGTGGTTATTTTACTGAATCTCACTGAATTTCTGAAGTAACGCGAAGCAAGGCTTCGTTAATTTTAGCTCTTTCATTTGTTATTCCCCCTGTAGATATGCGACTATCTGCATCATGTAGCCACTGGTTCACAGAATATGATTCTAGTCTATTTTTGTCAGGATTTGAATTATCTACTCTTCCACAGAAACGAGTGGCTTGCGTATTGATTGCTGCGTGCGCCATTGTTCTAAATTGCAATCTGTTAGTTTTATTATTATGATTTTTGTTATTAGTATTTGTGTTAGTAATATTTGTATTTTCTTGAGTTAATGTTATTCGTGAATTCGGCGCTGGAATTCGGCTAAGTCAGTCTTATGTCTGTCCTAAATGGTATGGGCTATTCCTAATAGCATTCAACAATTCATCAAAAAGACTTGGCATAGTATCAAATATATATATCTATTAAACAGTTATCAACAACAATTCATCAAAGAATCTTGCATAATACTAAATATATCTATCGATTAAACATCTATAAAAAAAATCTTTTTGGAGAGAGAGAATAAGTTTTTAGACTTTCTTTGAGGGAGAGAATAAAAAAAATTTCCAACACGACTTACTTTTCTGTTGTTCGGTTTTAAATGTGGTTCGTTATCACTGAATTCTCTTGAATTTCTTCACTTTTCTCCTTTCGCGATCAACACTGGACTTCGCTGTAGACGTGCCACAGGATAAGACTTCTTGTTAGATGAATACTGAGGTCCTACCTCTTGCTTCGTCGTTTCTCGGGTTCGATTGTTTGATAACACCGTCGACCATCTTAGATTTAACAAGAATGATTTTAACAGGAATATTTGTAGTACATGTGAAATGTACTCATCCGTTTTCCGGGAATATTTATCGCACATGTGAAATGTACTCATCCGTTTAACAAGATTTTTTTTTTTTTATCGTACAAGTGATTTGTACTCATCCATTTACAGGGAATTCTTATCGTACATGTGAAATGCAATCATCCGTTTCACGGGAATTTTTATCGTACATGTGAAATGTATTCATCCGTTTACAGGGAATCTTTATCGTGCATGTGAAATGTACTCATCCATTTAACGGGAATTTTTTTATCGTACATGTGAAATGTATTCATCCGTTTAACAGGAATCTTTATCGTACATGTGAAATAAAATATACTCATCCATTTAACGAGAATTTTTAATCGTACATGTTTTAGGGCTGTTGCCTTGTATAATAAGGCGCCCTATGAGGTAATGTTAGACTTGCGATAATCTTACGCTAAGTCGGTTGGTATTGCACTTCCATATTCATGGGAGTGTCTTGGGGTTTGTAGATCACTTACGAAGTCGGTATTATCTTCTTTGGTTATTGACGACGATGTGTTAAACTCATGATGATTCGGTTATGAGGTGAGGATCTAGTATAAACCACGAAGTACAAAAATACTTATATTCTCTGAATTTACATGGTGAAGATCAGGTATGATTGTACAAGTCTTCTAATGACGATAGCTTGATCGCTTCTGCCAATGATGATGGCTAATTCTATTCTCTCTACATGATAAAGCTTAGGTAAAGAGGTACAGGTCTTCTAATGACGATAGCTAACTCTATTCTGCCTTGTCTACCATCTCCGTTACCAGTCATAAAGGAACAGACAGTAGCTCGAACATATGAACATACAATCAGATGACATAGTTACATACGAACATACGATCATAATGAGACACACTACAGATCACGTAGGCCGTTTGAATTATAGGTCGCGGTAGTTGTCTCAAGCAGGGAGCTTGGACTAAAGTTTATAAACAATTGAATGACTACAGGTGACGGCATGTTATCTTAGCCTACTTTTATTGTATACGTCATCTTTAGCGTCTCTAGTCTGATCACATTCCTGCAACCAATCTGGTTGACCTCTTTAGTTTTAGTCTTTTATATATATGGACTAACATTCCATATTTTTATTATGTAAACACTTACATTAGCTCGGTCAGCTACCAAAACCAACTACTGAATATTACTCAAACTTGACTTGCATTTGACTTATAGGAGTGTGATACAGACACTATGTGAATATATATATATATAAAGAAAATACTTAAAAGTAAAAAAAAAATTCATGGTGTACACAAATACAGATTCAAGTAATAAAATATTAGACATAATATGCATATGATATTCGTAAATAATAGTGATCACGTGATATATACTGATACAGGTTTTCACTTCATTAAGATACATATGCTACAGAAAATGCTAATGTACTCTGATAATCGCATAGAATGAAAATTAACATGATAATAATCATATTTTAACTGATAAAAATTTCATATATGAATTGATAAAATTATTAATGTTTATGCTGATTGATTCGTTGATTTTTTATGCTAACTGTTATATATCTGATCATTAATCCATATACTAACTCATATATAACTGCAGATATTTGGTAAGATAAAAGGTAACAGATTGATTATAGGCTACCTGAGTGTTTTATACATATGTATATGGATTCATATAATTATGATTAATATATGTGCACTTTAAATAGATTCCCATTGCGTACACGCAAAGATATATTTCGATTCTGTTATTTATGATCATTTATATATAGATTCATTGTGCGTACACGCAAAAATATATTTCGATTCTGTTATTTATGATCATTTATATATATAGGATACATGATACTTTATATATATAGGATACATGACCGAGGTTATACTACTTCACATTTAACTAACGTTCGAACAACTTTTCGTCCATTACACAGTTCCAGACAACCACCTATAGCCAAATGAAATGGTTAATTTCAATTGGTTAAAACAAGGGGAAAATTGTCTGGCGGGGTCCAATGTTCTATTTTGGCCTCATACTTGTTCTCTGCATCCTAAGCCACACGATTACATTCGCGATGTATAAAATCATCCCCAGCACGAGTCCTTCGCCAGCAAAGTAGAGTTGAATATCCTTCGGGTCGTAATTGTCGGAAGTATGTCCCTTTTGTAGTCGATTTCCGACAGCCGCCGGAGCGTTCCCAATTAAAACGAGATTAACGACGGGATACGGGTGTCGGTCGAAGAAGTCCATGATGGTGCTTATTCCTTTCACATTGTAGGCGGTTGTTACTCGACTGCCGTCGTCCGCAGCAACGAACGATTTTTTGAAGTTGCGATGTGAAACTCTCGTACTGCAGGATACTGTAACCAGGTTCCATTAATCAGCCTGCAAGTGAAATTATACTTGTCACAAGGGCAAAGTAAATTCAGACGACATCCAAATACAGGGGGGAGAAAAACCATTAAGACCAGACTTACCCACATGAATTCGCTGATATTTGTGGAATTCAAAAGAGTCCGCTGTACAACTTTTTTAGCCATGGCATTAACAATGAGTGAACCTATCCAGGTCTATGATGACTGTAAAAATATCCATAATTATAAAAAATAAACAGATATCATTACGAATCCCAAAGAAAAATTTGATATTACTGGTAGTAAGTTGCTAGAACAAAACAAGAAGGAAAAAACGGGAAAGCTATTTGTAAGATTGCCAGGCAACATAAGAGTCAAAGAGAATATTAATCATGATTCTGTATTTCTCTATGCTAACTGAAATTAAGTGTGATAAAATCGATCCTATGTGCCCCTAATAAAAGTTTCATATTCAATTTTCTTGCTCGCATCTTCTGAGGTTAATTTTTAAACTTTATTAATAGGCAGGCGATGCAACGAAAGAACCCACTATGTAACTGATTTCTATATAAACTTTGGGTTTTTCAAGAAAATGTGACATTTTCCCATGAATGTTTTACTTGAATTGTAATAGGCTAATGTTGCAAGTAAATATTTCTTATACATGTCTTGATACTTCTAAATGTCTATGAGGTTCAGAAAAAATTAATTCATTTTGTTGTTATAGAAATTCTATTTGCTTATTTTGTTCATTAATTTTAAAATGATTGCAAGTCCTTAACTAATTGCATTGCACACACGGATAAGAATATGTTATGTGGTATGTCATGTGACCTATGAACCACATGTGAAGTTCATGAGCTAAGCATTCCTTTCTCCAGTCAATCTGCTTCGCAAGCGGAGACGGCACACACAGATGAAGCCTGTGTAAGCAGATTATTGAGGTTAAAAGGAACAAATGCTGATACGGCAATGATGACGTCGTCACTTGGCAGGAGATTGCTCTCAGCCAGCTAAGAGTTACGTTACTTGCTGTAATAAATACGACTTTAGGATAATTTTTTTTTTTTTTTTTTTTTTTTAATACTCTACCCACACGAGAAGAATGTCTGAAAAAAAAACAGTACCAAAATTGAACAATATATTAGTTTCATGTTGGAAATCTGCATGATTGTAAATGAATGTAATTATGTTAAATTAAATATTCCTTATTCAAACTAATGAAAAAGGTTTCCATACAAATTCTATATATATTATTAGCCCTGTATAGATTCACCTATAGATTATTCCATAGATAACATTTTCACTTCTAGACTTCCTGACTTTAAAATCTCTTTTATTTTATTTTATTTATTTATTTATTTATTATTATTATTATTTATTATTTTTTTTGACTACGAATATAAATCACCGGGACAGACAATAGTCAGTAGGTTTTGATATGTGTTTTGAACTTTTAGCTTATTTGTCATTACTAAAGCGAAAAGTTAGAGTTCAAATCTTTACGCATATATATTTGGATATTTAATTAACCTATGGTTACGTTTTGCTTATTGATTTTATCGTGATTCCTTTTTTATTATAATTTGTAACCCTTCCGACTTCTTACGGAGTGTATTATATTGACTCCACTTGTATCCATATTATTCATATATATTTATTTATTTTATATATTTTTATATATATTTGATAAATTAATGGTTGGGTTGAATATGTGGAAAAGTGTTCTAGCGGCGTACTGTATAAGGCTATTTGCGGCATCAATTCTATAGATACAAGATATAAATGATATAGGTATTTAAAACCGCGAGAACCGCTATAATCCAGTTCGGATCCAATATCACGAATGTAACTCGTAAGACATTGACACTTTCTTATTTATCTCTTATTCAACCAAACCGATTGACTGGGTGGTAAAATATATATTTTTGGTTTTCTTAATTCACACAAACGCGTTATGGAGATTATTATTGATTTACACCACCCGAGTCAGATTATTATTATTTGTTGAATTCCATGTTTACTGATTTAGCACTCATAAATATTCCTAGCACACTCAATTGCGGTGTTTGTTTTTAGTGCTATTAATTCTATATAATGTGTCAAGTGGAACTATTAACACTAAGAGGTGTTTATTTTGCTCTGTCAGACTCGTAACTCTGTTAATAATTCTACGTATATTCTTTCAAGGATTGATTTGGCTCAGGATAGGCCCTTAAACTGACAGGTGTCTTAATGTATCCCTTGTTTTCATGACACGTGTTACAATTAGTTATGTGCTTTTTATATCTGTAAGCATTGTAGGCCAGTAAAATAGTGATTTGGCTTTCTGTGACATAATAGAGAACCCTGGATGACGGAATGCAACCAGTTTATGACGATTGGTATGAAAGAGATTATTACTACTACCTGGTCGTTAGTCATCTGTTGTGTTCTTCGGGTTTTCCTCGTCACGGACCTACATATAATATTACATTTGATTACATTATTCTGATACACATACTTTAAGTATACTTTTGCTTTAGGGTTTCTGCTCGAAGTGTTTATTGTTTTTGCTTAGTCGCTGACCCTGTTTCCGTTCGAAGTGTTTATTGTTTTTGCTTATTGCTGTTGACACTTGCTTTGTTCAGTTTGTAACAGTTCTGCGCTCCAACCCAGATATTCAATGCTCGCGATCTTGGTTAAAGAATTTTCTTTTTAGATACGGTTTTCTTTTAACAATAGGCACGGATGTTTCTATATCTTTTAGTCTAATTAATGGTTCTTTTCAGTATGGCGCGGGATTGCGGGATAATGCGTCAGCTATGATAATTGCTTTCCCAGGTAGATAGCTTATCTTGGCTCCAAAGACCTGAATGATCCTTTGTCACCGAGTTCCTTTTGGACTGTGATTAAAGTCTTTGAAAAACTCGGTAAAGGACTCATGTTCAGTAAGGACTTTATCAGGATAGCCATAGATTATGAACTTGAAATGTACTAGTGAGTTAAAGATACCTAGCCCTTCCTTGCCTATTACTGTATATTTACTTTCAGAGGGCTTTAGTTTACGTGAATAAAAAGCTATAGGGAAGAACTGTTTATCATATTACTGAAGTAATACCCTCTTACCCCTTGGTCTGAGGCGTCTGTTGCAATAAAAAAAAATTCCTTATTTAAATCGGGGATTTTTAAGTTAGGTGAGCTGCATTATTCAGCTTTTAAGATATCGAACGCCTGTTGATGCTTTTTAGACCATAATAAATCTACGCTCTTCTTCGTAAGATCTGTTAAAGGAGCTGTCATGATTGAAGAGTTACATATTTACATACGATTGTAATACCCACTACAGCGCAAAAGTGCTGTATCCCCCTTTTTATGTTAATAGGTACCGGAAGTTATGAATAGCCGACACCTTATCATGGACTACTTTAAGACCTTGACTAGACACATAAAACCTAGATAAACATGTTCGGTTTTAAAAAAACTTGCATTTAGATATTTTACTCTGAGATTATTTGTCTTTGACTCTGTAGCACTAGCTCTAGTTTATGTGAATGTACTTCTAAGGTATTAGAAAAGATTACAAGACCAACCAATAGGCATGTAGGGTTTCCCCTAAAAGTCTCCAAACACTATATTGTAATTGGGGCGCAACGTAAGCCGGAGGCATACGTAAAAATTGATAATGTCCCCTGAGTGTGCTGAAAACGGTGTATGAGGTACAATCACTTAGGTAATGGTGTCTGGTAAAAGCTTTTAAGTAAGTCCAAGCTGGTGAAAAATTTATTCAAACCTAATAGAGATAAGATGTCGTCGGTACATGGCACTGGAAACTATCGGGAGTCGTTTCCTGCTACAGAATCTACGCAGATACGCCAAGTCCGATCTTTTATGGCATGACGTTTGAGGGAAAAATTATATGGGCTTATTTGATTTCCTAATGACTCCTATTACTAACATTTTTCAACTTCGTCATTTATCTCTATTTTGAAATTTCATTGGGGTTCTACACGAAGGTACGTATATAGCTTTATGTTTGTCCTTAGACCGTATTTTGTTTTCAATGACATCCGTTTTTTCTCCCAGAGATCACTCGCTAGTGGAGAAACTTCCTGGTATTCAGGTAAAAGATAAAAAAATTTCTGCTGAATCACCTCTGCTTGAATGAGTTTACGGATATTACTTTAGATAGATTATCAGAGAGATTCATCTACGACTGGTTGGGCGGGATTAAAAATTAGCAACAATAAAAAATGCGATATTTATAACTTCCGTATCCACGATATGTATACGTTTGTGGATCACTAGATTTAACTTGTTGCTGCTAGTCAACCGTGTCTAGGGCTTTGTTCGCGGAAATCGTTATATTTCAGAGTGTCGGGAAGGATTAAAATTTCATTTCCCAGCAAAGTCTTTTTACACGCACTAAGACATTCGAGGGTGCATGTTTCTCGAGATTTTGCGTGCAAACTGCGACTGCGGTTGTGGGAGAATTCTGTTGGGTCATTTGAACAATGTTACGATTTAGGAGACAAATGTATAGTTCCTTTATATAAGTTATTATTTGATTAATTGTCTCTTTTTTGTTCAAACTGATTTTAATATGTTTGAAGGTTTATAGAATTTTCCTTTGATAAACACGCCTTATTTTGCAGGAGGTAATATATTATTTTGTATACCCCTAGATGGATCTTACAATTACGCTAGATACAGATCAATGTTTTTTATAACTATAGAGGTATCTGTAAGCGCTCGCTTATCCGGACTTCTCATTAGGGAAGTTCGAACAACAGACGGTGAGTCCGTAAATAACAGGATATTACGTTTACTAAAGGAATAAAACAAGATATTCTAATTTTTACGGCGCGTGCAGTTGGACTTAATCCTCCAGTATTTATAATAACTTATGTATTAAAATTACTAGAACCTGCTCTGATTACTTGATACGGTCGTGTGATTCATAGGAAAAATCCTTTGTAATTCAAAAAGATATTGGCATGCATGATCCAACATCGCTTTTCCCCACTCTGCTAGAGTCGCTTATTGTGTGGAATTTGCTATGCTTTGAACACTTCGGCAGTTTTGACTGACCTTGACCGCTTGACTGGATGACACAAAACCCAAGTGCTTAAGCTCGATTTGTTTGTTTCTGAAAGGGCTACTGTTTACCTATTTCTTTTTGTAATAATTAAGATCCTTCTCTTTATTACCATCGACAACGTATTGTATGTTTCTAGCATTATGTTGCTGCTAGTTATGTATAACACAACGAACATACGAATGACGAACTATAAAGAATTGAGCGATTACTATTAAAATAAGTTATCTCTACTGCGTTATCGTGTACTTGCTGTTGTTTACTTCATTCTTTGCTAAAATTTGAAATAGTGAGGGATCCTGGTCAGCGCATTTAGCCTGATGAAAGTTTTTTACAGACATGTTATTCCTTGCAATCCAGCCGTATTTTTAAAGTTGAGTCATTGAGGTTTGATATTTTATATAACTCACAAACTCAAGGCTAAAACTGCGATCGGGACTTTGCAAAAGAGCATTTATTGTCATGACCCGAAATAGTGTTACCTGTAATTTATCTAGATTTAAACGGGTGTTCCACTTATTTTTGTGTGTTTTCTAATCACTACGGTGCTTAACGACTCTATCCATGCATCTGTATAAATACAGACGTCCACTGGGTAAACGCATATTCACTGTTTAATATGATTTGTTACGTAAGGGATTAATAATCACCCAAAATGATAAAATTAACATAGTATATGATTATGATATTTCAGTAGAACTTCTGGAAACAGACACTCAAAGATAAAAACTCGCAGTAGCGATAGCTCAATGATGTAGATAATTTCTGTAAAAAAGTAAGATTAAGAATGTCTCGTAACTTCAGCCACAGGAATAACGAAATTCGACCTGCAAAGGAAACACTCAAAGTTACTCCAAATGAATAAAAAAACTGTCTTAGCTTGCTTTTGTGGGAAGTCAGTGTTCCGATAACGACACACGGCCTTGGTCCTCCTTCTCTATTTAGCGGATGACCTGGTTTTTGGCTTGAGTTTCCCCCGTGCGCGTTGTATCGATGATTCGAGCCCTTTAAGATCCGATGCTGCAGACGCGTTCGGTTTGTTTCTTGAAGTGCCGGGAACGCTCACTAACGATGTTTTCTTGAATGATTCTAATGAGAGACGAAGCTTGCGTTGCCGTAGGAAAAGGACACGTCGGTTTTGTTTCTTGAAGTTATTCACTAAACGATGATACTAAGTTGCTTGAAGAATCTCTTGCTTTCGTCGATGTTGAAGAGTTCTTGTTGTTTTCTGAAGTCGCTCACTAAACGATGATACTAGGTTGCTTGAAGAATCTGCTGCTTCCGTCGTCGTTGACTTCTTATGATACATGATTTATTATTCTGGTTTTTCTTCGTAGGACGTTGTTGAGTTCTTCTGTGACGCTGCCAACCACTTTTAGGCGCGTACAGTCGCTGCCACCACTTTTCGGGCTGTTGCCTTGTATAATAAGGTGCCCTATGAGGTAATGTTAGAATTGCGATAATCTTACGCTAAGTCGGTTGGTATTGCACTTCCATATTCGTGGGAGTGTCTTGGGGTTTGTAGATCACTTACGAAGTCGGTATTATCTTCTTTGGTTATTGACGACGATGTGTTAAACTCATGATGATTCGGTTATGAGGTGAGGATCTAGTAGAAACCACGAAGTACAAAAATACTTATATTCTCTGAATTTACATGGTGAAGATCAGGTATGATTGTACAAGTCTTCTAATGACGATAGCTTGATCGCTTCTGCCAATGATGATGGCTAATTCTATTCTCTCTACATGATAAAGCTTAGGTAAAGAGGTACAGGTCTTCTAATGACGATAGCTAACTCTATTCTGCCTTGTCTACCATCTCCGTTACCAGTCATAAAGGAACAGACAGTAGCTCGAACATATGAACATACAATCAGATGACATAGTTACATACGAACATACGATCATAATGAGACACACTACAGATCACGTAGGCCGTTTGAATTATAGGTCGCGGTAGTTGTCTCAAGCAGGGAGCTTGGACTAAAGTTTATAAACAATTGAAAGACTACAGGTGACGGCATGTTATCTTAGCCTACTTTTATTGTATACGTCATCTTTAGCGTCTCTAGTCTGATCACATTCCTGCAAGCAATCTGGTTGACCTCTTTAGTTTTAGTCTTTTATATATATGGACTAACATTCCATATTTTTATTATGTAAACACTTACACATGTGAAATGTACTCATCCATTTAACGAGAATTTTTATCGTACATGTGAAATGTACTCATCCAGTTAAACGAGAATTTTTTATCGATATTTGAAATGTACTCATCATTTTAACGAGAAATTATCGTTATGTGAATGTACTCATCCATTTAATGAGAATTTTTATCGTACATGTGAAATGTACTCATCCATTTAACGAGAATTTTTATCGTACATGTAAAATGTACTCATCCATTTAACGAGAATTTTTATCGTATATGTGAAATGTACTCATCCATTTAACGAGAATTTTTATCGTACATGTGAAATGTACTCATCCATTTAACGAGAATTTTTATCGTATATGTGAAATGTACTCATCCATTTAACAGGAATTTTTTATCGTACATGTGAAATGTATTCATCCATTTAACGGGAATCTTTATCGTACATGTGAAATGTACTCATCCATTTAACGAGAATTTTTAACCGTACACGTGAAATGTACTCATCCATTTAACGGGAATTTTTTATCGTACACGTGAAATGTACTCATCCATTTAACAGGAATTTTTATCGTGCATGTGAAATGTACTCATCCATTTAATGGGATTTTTATTGTACACGTGATATGTACTCATCCGTTTACAGGGAATTTTTATCGTACATGTGAAATGTATCATCACACGGGATTTTTTATCGTACGTGAAATGACTATCCATTTAAAGGGAATTTTTATCGTGCGTGAAATGCTACTCATCCGTTTACAGGGAATTTTTATGTACATGTGAAATGTATTCATCTGTTTAACAGGAATTTTTATCGTACATGTGAAATGTACTCGTCCATTTAATGGGAATTTTTATCGTACACGTGAAATGTACTCATCCGTTTACAGGGAATTTTTATCGTACATGTGAAATGTACTCATCCATTTAATGGGAATTTTTACTGTACACGTGAAATGTACTCATCCGTTTACAGGGAATTTTTATCGTACATGTGAAATGTACTCATCCATTTAACGGGGATTTTTTATTGTACATGTGAAATGTATTCATCTGTTTAACGGGAATTTTTATCCTACATGTGAAATGTACTCATCCATTTAATGGGAATTTTTTATCGTACATGTGAAATGTACTCATCCGTCTAACGGGAATTTTTATCGTACATGTGAAATGTACTCAATCATTTAATTTGGTTTTTTTTATTCGTACAGTTTGGGAAAAATGTACATTTTTCATTTCCGGGTCCTAACAAAGACTTTTTATCGTACCTGTGAAATGTAACCTCTCATTTAAAGGAAATGTCTACAATGGTGATGTACTCATCGTACGGGAAGGTTTTTATCGTACATGTGAAATGTATTCATCCGTTTAACGGGAATTTTTATCGTACATGTGAAATGTACTCATCCATTTAACGGGAATTTTTATCGTACATGGGAAATGTACTCATACGTTTACCGTGAACTTTTATCGTACATGTGAAATGTGCCTATTCGTTTAACGGGAATTTTTATCGTAATTTTTATCGTATATATGAGATGTACTCATCCGTATGCCAGGAATTTTTATCGTACATGTGAAATGTACTCATCTGTTTAACGGGAATTTTCATCGTACATGTGAAATGTACTCATCCGTTTACCGGGAATTTTTATCGTACATGTGAAATATACTAATCTGTTTAACGGGAATTTTTACCGTACATCTGAAATATACTTATTCGTTTTAGCAGATTGTGTATAGAGATCTGCCTGTGTCGATACCAACTGACACACTGATGGGGTATTTTTGTCGTAAGAGTAAATAAAACTGGTCCCGCTACCTTTACTATATCTTACTCAATCTACTCTACCATGAGAGAGAGAAGTGCTTGCAGGTACTGCTGCTTAAGCTGTCTCACGTTGACTCGTCTTCATATGTACGATGTATTCGTTTCTTGAATTGGTTGTTCAATGTTGAGCTCTGTTTTGTCGATTTTTCGCGGAATATGTTTCTTAGCTGTGGGATTTTTTAGCGGTCATGTTTATAAGTTCCATTTCATTACCCGCCATTTTCAGTTTCTGTAAATGTTGACGTCTGTAATCGGGAATGTTTTCGTCGGAGTTTTCTCGTCGTTCTTATGTTATCGTCTTTGTTTTCAGATCCTTGAGCTCGCACTTCACCTTCTGTTATGATTTGTCCTTTTTTATTCTTGTTTGCTTCACAATTTCTTGTTATTCCTTTCTTCGGGAGTCTCCAGCGCTGCCACCATTGTCATACACTGCTTATATATTCCTTTTCCTCTTCAGCTACCACCATTTGTAATGAACTTTTTATTTATTCTTTGTATTGTAATGGTTTCATTATTCTTTTGTCTTTATTTATTTGTAGGCCACCGGTGTATTTTAATCGCTTTATATTTTATTTTATTGTAAATTGTAGATTCTCTGGATACTCTGGATTCTTTTCAAGTCTCAGGATGCTTAGGAAGACACAACCAAGTTTTTCTTACTTCATTCACACTAGCGATACATACACAAGTATAAGAAAACATACAAATTTAGATTATACTGAGGTGTTGAGGCGAAGTATTGATGTTTGAAGCCTTTCTTCCCCATAGCTTGCAAGGCCTATAACCTCACCATCTCGTTGCTAAATTGCTTCTTCTGTCGACCTCTTTTCAACGAAGTCCGTCCTTCAGTAGTAGGCGGACCTTTGCTATTGCCGCCTTCTGGTTTTCTTCATTGGTTGACGTTGTCCATTGTTACACCCTGTTTGAGCACGATTATTTGATAGCCGCCCGTACGATAAACACTTCACTTGTTTGGATTATTACGACAACACTTCCGTTGCTCACGCTACCTCTCTCTCTCTCTCTCTCTCTCTCTCTCTCTCTCTGTCTCTTCATCTGTCTATCAGCGGATCTCTCTCTCTCTTTTTCTATTCTTTTATTCTCTCTGTCTATCCATGTCTATCAGTGGATTTCTCTCTCTCTTTTTTTCTATATCTATCTTAATTTTCCTAACTAACATTACACTTGTATAAAGACTTAAGCTACTCAGGTGCAATCTTGTCAACTAAGAAATCCATTTTTGGAGATTAATTTTTATTTCAAGAATAAAAGATAGTGAAACTTAAAAACTGGAAATGCTGGAATTGTATTCTCCTAAATTATTTCAAAATAATCGTTCTAAAATTATCGTCCATTTATTGTCGCCGAGTTCCACAAAGAATTTTGGAGAAATCTTCTGTAACACTTTACTGATTAAACTGAAACTAAATACATTAAAATATATTCATTTTTAATCTGTTTTATGGTTTGTTGTTTAGAAAAATAATTCATTAATCTAAAACTTTATTCACCATATCAACCAGTGGGTCTAGCCATGAAAAATAACAGACTGATGGCAATTGACTGTCATTTGTGACATGAGTCTTATATACTATACTGCTTTTATTAACAGCATCCATATGATGGTATACTCGAAAATGTTCATTTATATGTTACACAGAGTTATAATTTCATTATTTTGCCTCTTAGAGACTTAGTTTTTTTTAGTTAAAATCCACATTATCATTATACTAACAACTTGGGCGATAAAACGTATGTCGTTGTCCAAAAATTTTCGAACTTTAATCAATTTTATGACTGAAAAAAAGAAAGAGAGAAAAAGAAACGATTAGAAGGACTTCCTTACAAAATATAGCTTTCAGTAGTTGAAAGTACTGTGTTGCACTGGCATTGAACTTCATGCTAAAAATTGTTGAATTAACAAATGTCTTCTATATTCAATTCCAATATATCCAGTTTTTGAGTTTCACTTTCTTTTATTCTTCAAATAAAAATTAGTCTATAAAAATAACTTTCTTTGTTAACATACTTGTATCTAAGTCGCCTAAGTTTTTTTTTACAAGTAAGGTCTACAAATCTAAATTGGGACAAACATGCGATTAGAACATATCCCAAATTTCAAAAGTGAAAGGGATATACGATTCTGAGATTGTGCACATTTGCAATAAGACTAATACCGTTCCAAGTTTAAAGAAAATAAAAACATATATATCTAGAATGTGATATATATATATATATATATATATATATATATATATATATATATATATATATATATATATATATATTATATATATATATATATATATATATATATATATAGTACTACAAGGGCTTTAGGTGCAAGAGTAAACGCTAATCTTTTACACCTGAAACAGTGCACTAAGGAGAGCAAATCGAGCTAATAGGGTTTCCTAATCTATTTCCAGAAGTGTAAGTGATAAAAAAGCAGAGCCTTAACCCTTACCACTTCAATTTTATAATTACAATTAAATTACAAATTACATCATCCTGTAATTGATTAAATTACAATTACTTACTTTAATTTCATTTTCAATTACAATTACAATTACACGAATTCCTGTAATCAATTATATTTTAATTAAATTGCAATTACAATTACTCTAACCCTGTTCTCAAACACTATTTTATACACAGTTAATCTTGACGAATGATAGAAAAATTCCTTCTCGTTTTATCCGAAATTTCCATCTCTGGTTGATTTACGTTTTGAAGTGGAATGTTTTTCGTTCTCAACAATCTTTTCTACGCTTCTGAATATTTTCATCTCTGGATTTTATTTTTACTTTTACTGGAAGTAATTTAATTTCTCCGTTAATCGAATTTATTTTTCCATTCCCCGTTTTATGATTTTGAGCCGTCCACAGATTTTCTATTCATATTTTCTCAGTCGCCGAGGCATAATTTTACCATCTGACAGTCTTGCTTTCCATGAGTGTTACCCTTTAACGAGCATTATTTTATTTCGTTCACTGCAGCTGTTTCCGACTTAAAGTCATTATTTTTTTCTTTTTTTGCCTGTCAGGAGAGAAGCATTTTGTCCCGGAGGAAGATCATTGAGAATTCTGGAAAGGAATACGTGCCAATGATTTCTTCGTATATTTCAGTATCTTTTATCCGTTTCAGCTTGTTTATATTTACTTCTATTTCTTCACCATTGTTGTGTC
>NC_087201.1:76058011-76063011 GCF_015104395.2 Macrobrachium nipponense | reverse complement strand
GATCCCACAATAAACTGTGGGTCCCGTTGCTAGGTATCCAAGCGGTTCCTCGCCACGTAAAAATATCTAACCCTTCGGGCCAGCCGTAGGAGAGCTGTTAATCAGCTCGGTGGTCTGGCAAAACTAAGACATACTTTATTTTTTTATTTCTGGATAGGGCGTCCGCCACGGTGTTCGATGAGCCCGAGTACTCCGCTATTCTTGAAAGGTGTCGTTGTTGACGCGCTGACCACGCGTTTGCTGACTCGACCAGGGGTCACCAACTCTCGTCCCTCGAGCATGTAGGGGAAGTGCCGGGCTGCTTTGTAGACTGCGAAAAGTTCCTGTTGAAAGTCGCGTATTTCTTCTCTGCTGTTGTTAGGCTTTTGCTGCAGATGGCTAACGGACGGCGACCTTTATCAGTCCTGCTCGAGTACGACACCCATTACCTTGTCGAGTGTCGATTGTCAGCGAAAGGGATCTGTTGGGTAGAGGAAATATTAGTGTTGTTGCATTTGTTATTGCCTCCTTTGCCAATCTAAATGCATTATCTTGTACGTTGCCCCAATTTCTTTGTTGTTTATTTTCTTGCAAACGCTGAAATATGGGGCTCATGAGTTTTGCTGTAGTTGGGATAAAACGTTGATAATAATTTATAAGTCCCGAGAATTCTTGAGCTGGTTTCACTGTTGTTGGTTTGGGGAATTCTGTTATTCCTTCTACTTTTTCACTTCATGGTTTTATGCCGTTCCACACTCGCGCTCGCACTTGTCTTCTCGCAATATTAACACGTTTTATTTTAGTCTTTTCAGCACTTCCTTCACATGTTTAAGATGCTTTAAGTTCGGGCTGAATATTGGTATATCGTCCCTGAATATCTCGTCCATTAATCTCGGAATGTTGCCCCTGAATTACGGAGGCTGAGGAAACTGTAATTGCATGTGTAGGTGCCGAAAGGGTGATGGTGGCTGTTTTTTCTCTATCCTCTTTTGTTACCGGTACTTGAAAATAGCCTTTGAGTAGATCGATCTTGGTGAATATTCTTGCTCCACTCATCTCGTTTCTTATTTTCTATATTTGGCAACAGGTATGTGTCCGGTTTCGTCTTGACATTCAACCGTCGGTAACCTCCTAAGGAGGGCCATGTTCCGTCTGCTTTTGGCATCATACGTAGGGGTGATGCCCAGGTGCTGGGAACTTTCTGGCATATTCCGGCTTCTTCCATTTCTTTGAACACCTTCTTCGCGTTGGTAAACTTTTCCGGTGCCAGTAGTCTGAATTTCGAGTGGATCGGGAGACCTGTTTTTATGTGATGCTTGATTCTGTGCTTGGCAGTTTTTGTAATGTCGTGCTTGAGGTCGTCCTTGTACGTCTTCGTATTCACCCATCAACTCTCTCATCTCTGCTGATGGGACGTCTAGTGCGATGGGGCACATCTGCTTCTTGTTTGTTGTCGTGGTTGTTGTGCGTCTGCTTGGCTGTTGAAGAGATGAATTCTTTACGGCTCTCGTGACTAGTTCCTTTCTTGCTACATCTACTAATGGGTTATGCGGCGCTGGGAAATCTGCTCCTTACAACGCCGCTGTCACGTCTGTCGTTATGAAGGACCAGTCGTGGTCTTGTCCGTCGAACTTAACCTTCAAATGCGCTGGCGGTTGAGACCTGCAAGTTGGGCGGAGGGGCTTGGTTTATTCGCTACCCCGGCCTTGCTGGGATGAATGACCTGTATGCTCCGGTCTCTACCAAATATTACATGTCGGACCTTTCATCTCTTATGAAGAACGTCTCTGTTCTTCTCTCGTACCTTGAAGAAAGACATTTTGATTTTTCTGGTATTCACACTGTCATTTTTCTGAAGTTTACGTGGCTCCCAATATCACGTTTATAGTCATATAAATACTTATTCGTTTTGAGGTACAGCTGTAAAAATTGTGTCTTGATAAGAATTAATCTATAAGGTAGTAATGTCAACATTATGCTCATGACAATATTTACTCATGGTCACCATAATGGAACAATATAAACACACTCAAATTTTAGTTGGAACTAGTAGGAACATTAATATTATAACTAAAATTGTAATATATGAAAGCCAGAGCAAAGTTTTAGAAATGAAATTTGTTTGCTATATTGTTTATGACAGAGTTTAGTTCTCCTTTTGTCTTCAACTCGCAATATAAAAAAAAAAAACATCTGTGCCCGTCATATCTGAGGACGTTTCCAGATGACGTTGACGGTTCTCCAATAACTTCTGAAAAGACGTACCAACATAATCATAAAACTTTTATGTGAAACTGAACTATATTGTTAACAAATCCAACGCAAAAATGCAAACATAGTATTATTCTTCCACTAACGACATGAAATATTTCTCTTCAACAGGGTCTTTTGAGGCCAGACCAGGACAAAGGAGGAAAATTCCGAAATAAGGCTCTGCGCATTTCCTCGCTCATATGAATTGCGTCATGAACGCCACTAGTCGTCAAATCATCTTATCGAATCAAACGTTATTGGATATCCCCGGCCACTACAGTTTCCTGGGTAACAACGACACAAGCATCGCTAATATCCCTGCGGGAGCGCGCATCATAGAATACAGGTAACCTTTGCAGATGAAGTGTATTCAATCATGTTTGCTGAGTATTGGGTGCGTGCGATAGTGATGGAGTATTGAATGAGGACTCTGTAAATTTTTTATGTATATATAATACACACACACATATGTATATAAATATATGTATATAATATATATATATATATATAGAATATTATATATATATTATATTATATATATATATATATATATATATATATATATATATATATATAGAATAACTCTTATACTAGTATTTTCTTATTATAATTATTCCTACTTTTATTCTTCAATTCCATAATTTAGCCAACCGAACTTCTAATTTAAAAGTACAATGGGATCTTGATGAGAACATGTGTCTAATCTAGCACCGTAATGAAGAAACAGAACCCTATCCATACCTCCCCACACGAGAACTTAAAAAATATATATATTAATGCATTCTTTTCATTTTTCCCGCTGGCTCCTGAGTGAAACTCTGGTGCACATGAAGCCGGAGTTGTCGATCTGTCCGATATTATTAACATCTAGACATTAAGAGAATAAAATAACATTTAAACTTTCCCAATTAAATTTTCACAAAAATACAATTTTTTACCTCTTGGAATCACTTCAGAAATTTTAGATTTATATTGTGAAGGATAAAATCTGACTATAACAAAAACCTAACCCATTTATTCCTTTAAATCCCTCTCCCTCCACATATGCTACCCAAACATACATTCATATTAAGGGCATTAACCTTTTAGGTATTTGCATTACACTCCCACTTTAGACTTTCATGATGGAAGGTGAGCTCAATCACCCTTCGTGTTTTTCATCTCTGATCTCCACAGAAAATCATCTTCTCTTTTCATCACAGGGGACATGGCTCTTTCATCCTATCATCAGCCATTGCCTTTCACTTTCTCCCTTTTGCTTACATCCACCCATCATCCATATTAACATCCGTGCCTCCATTTTTCTGGTTTTCAGTTTTCTGTTAAAAGGAAACTATCGAGAGAGCTTTGTCTGTCCGTCCGCACTTTTTCTGTCCGCCCTCAGATCTTCAGATAAGTACTGAGGTTAGAGGACTGCAAATTGATATGTCACAATCCAGCTTCCAGTTATCAAGCACACCAAATTGCAGCCCTCTAGCCTCAGCAGTTTGTATCTTATTCAAGGTCAAAGTTAGCCATAATCGTGCGTCTCACAACGATATAGGCCGCGGCTCTTACAGCATTATACCGAAATCACCGAAAGATAGATATATTTTCGGCGGCCTTGATTATATGCTATACAGAAAACTCGATTGTGCCGGACAAAATTCGGCGCATCTTTTACTTGTATTTTTTTTTTTCAAATAATCTTACTTTTTTCATATTAGCCATACGGTCACCTCTAATAAATACCTTAAAGCTCTAGCAATAGTTTCTGCAACTACTTAACGTTCACTATCCTGTATACCTACTCGTGATCTTTTCTCTCACGCAATTGCACCTCATAGCTCTGCATCAAGAGATACTCGCGGCTGTTACCGATTCATGAAACTTTACTTGTTATCCATCAAACTCTTGCTACTTCTGTCTTTAACTCTAGCCCATATATCCAGTTCCTAGTTACTTGGTCTCCTCTCTTTTTTCTTATCAAAATCTCTTGTTTTCATCACATTTCACTGGCCTCCGCTGTTTTCAAGGTCTAACATATAATACCTGATTTTAGGCCAATTTATTTGCACTGAATCAAGTTAATGAAATATTAGCACATTAAAAATATCCAAAATTCCGGTCTATTTGTAGGCGAATGAAACACAATATTGAAAATATTAGACTGATTTATTCACAAAAGGCTTACAAAATGTTTTGAATAGATAGCAAGAAGGGTATAATGAACTAAGGAAGCTACTCATGGATGAAACGTCTCTTCAGGGACTTCCGTTTGTGCTGAGCAGACTACATTCCTCTTCAGGTCCCAGCAGTAGTCGGCCAGAAAGTTGACATTCTATCGGCCTTGATAGTGTTCCTCCCTAACACTGATATCTTGGTGAAAGCGCTCACCCTGTTCTTCACTGAAGTCTCCTCAATTCCCTGGAAACTGGTCCAGATGAGACCGGAGGAAGTGCATTTTCACTGACATGCGCGCAGCAAATTGGTGGAAATTCTCCCTTAACTCATCAACGACCTTCTGATACTGGGAACTTCTGTGGTTGCTAAGGAAGTTTGCAATGACTGACTTAGGGGACAACCAGGCAGAGAGTTCAGCGGGATTCTGTGCATCATCAAAACTAGCGTCCTTGATGAGTTCTCTGCCTTCACTTTCTCCGTGCTTTTTTGTTGAAACTTCTGATGGATGAAAGCAAACCCTCTACCTTCCTTGTCCAATGCTTTTGCAAAGTTCTTCGTGTGACCGAGTTTGATGTGAAGGGGTGGAAGCAATATCTTGCTCGATT
>NC_087201.1:76038011-76050511 GCF_015104395.2 Macrobrachium nipponense | reverse complement strand
ATTAACATCCAATGTCAAATCTTTGTTAAACGCCCTTGACATTAATGTTTTTCAAGATGTTTGTTGTAAGGAATATTTGAAGACGGCTCTGTACGTATGGCTTACAAACACTAGAAGAGGAAATATAATCTTTAGGACCTACAACCTCAACTTGACTAGAAAAATACGAATTATATCCTAGTTTTCCCTGCGACTTGTTTGGTGTTCCTTATACGACTGGGTAACTGGGTGGAACCAATGAAAACATCGGATCTTACATCTCGCTTTCTGTCTTGTATATCCATCCGTGGAAATTATCAGGTTGTAAACGACGAATAACACTCAGTATCTCTGGTTGTATCAAAGAAATTTGGTCTCTCTTTGTGTAGATTTGTTGCCATTTTCGTGCAATGAACGCGGTTCTTAAATATTTTATTGATTACCATTATCATCACGGTGAGCGGTGTTCATGCTAAGATGTAAGGGGAATTTCTTATCTAAATCATCATATTTTGGGGAGAGAGACAGGCAAACAGAGAAGAATGTATAGAGCTCTCAAGTTTAATCATAAATCACGTGTTATCGTGAAACCAGATAATTCAAATATCTAGAGTCATGACAATAATAGCAATACCAATTTTATCATTAATGATTGGAGAAGTGAAAGGAGTGATGCTTATGGTGATAATGATGCTATAGTGTTCTAGAATTAGTGTAGCAAAAGTCCCTTTCTTTTCCACACTGAAGCTGATCAATGTTGGTTTTTATTTTCAAGTACAAATACATGACAGCTGTCAATATAAAAATAAAAATTGCAAAAAATAATTATAAGTTTCAATAACATATTCAAAACGTATTTCCATGATTGTTCATTTGCTTTATAACACTTATGTTTACAATTAATGGCTTCATTACTGGATTGTTTATTTTTTTATAATCATTAATTACTCGGTTATGTCGTAATGCTTAATATTGTCTCCATTAGTCTGCATTATGATAGATTAAGTTAATTTTATATAGAATAAAAAAAGTTTGATTAAATTTAGCAAAGAGAAAAAAAATCATAACATTTGTATTCCCCGTAGTGAATTTATTCTAAATAGAAAAAATGACAGCGTTCTAGATCCCTCAATTAATTATAAGCTTAAAAGTTGTTAATTCGCATTCCAACGAATATCATACATATATTGAAAATATTGTATAAATATAATATAATTACCAAGGCAATTATATTATATATTGGCTTGGGATTTTGCAAAACTTTGACCGCAATTTCCGGTAAATCTAATTTTGATCGTTGAACCCATATCATATACCTACACACTTACACACACACACACCACACACACACACACAAATAGTATATAAATATATATATATATATAATATATATATCATATATATAACATTATATTTATATATGTTTATATATATATATATATACTTTTGACCGCAATTCCGGTAAATCTAATTAATTTTGATCGTTGAACCCATATTATATACCTACACACTTTACACACACACACACACACACACACACACACACACACACACATTATATATATTATATATATATATATATATATATATCTATATATACATATACCTATAGATAATGTTTATATATATAATATATATATATATATATATATATATATATATATATATACATATGTGTATATATATATTATATGTATATATATATATATATATATATATTATATATATTTTTTTTTTTAATATATTACCCAATTACACACACCACACCACAACACAGATATAATAATAATATATATATTACAATAAATAAATAAATATTATATATATATATAGATATATATACATACAGAATATTACATATTGAATATTTGAATAAAAGGAATCTGAATAGTTTGAGTTTCAACATATTTCCTTTATCATTGTGACGAAATACTGTAAGGAAAGTTAATTTTGTTCCTCTTATATCTTTACTTAACTCTAAATATGTTTAATTTAATTACTGTTAAGTATTTTTCACTTCTATGTACTATATGAAAGTAAGATGCAAATATTCTTAATCCAAATATTATATTATTGTAATAAACTATTGTTTATCCCCCCATTTCATAATGAATTAGGGTGAAAAGACTCCACCCAGTTCAGAGACTTGGTGATTCTGCCCAGCAGGCAAAACTCGGCCTTACAGTTAGTTTTAGCTTGTTACCTCAACCTGACAGATCTGACAGATCGCAACTTATATATATCTGAAATGCTCGTGAAGTCACTTGTTCGAGTAATAATCTCTGAAATATACGCTATTTGATGGAGGATGCAAACGGATGAAAAAATGAGAAAAGTATATTGTTTGGTGCTGACTAAAAGAGCCAGTTAAGAGTACTACATATGTTAACTTCGTGTTACTGGTGCAAGCTTTTACATAGATCTTTGTGATTGAAGAACTGGGAAATGTATTATGATTTCTTGCGAAGTGATCTGTATACGGGCTTCAATTTAGTTTTTATGAAAGCAGAAGGAAAGAGGAGTTATATAGGTCTGTATAACGTATGAATAATAATTGTATATTCATCGAGTCTATTGGAAGAAGTGGAAAGTAAATCCGAAGTAATCACATACTGTGCGCAAGTCTTCATCTCTATTTAGAGAAAAATGTCCACTTTCAGGGATATATGTTTTTTTCAGTCTGTCTGTCTCTTAGGGGGTTCAACTGTCTATAGCTCTATTTCTGCTTTCGTAATCAAACTAGGATTAAATATGTTTTTTCACCAGGCAATTGCAATTTTAATAACAGTTAATAACACAGAGTTTGAATTACAGACACATTTACAATTACGTGATACGTAAAAATCTTTTATTAATTACCTTTTCCAATTCTGCGAATTTTTTCTATTTTATCACCCTTATTTCAGCACCAGTTAGAAAAATTGTCACAACATGTTTTTTTTTTTCAGTTTTACACTAGTATTTCATCTACGTGTTTGTTTTTATTGCAGTTGAATACTGGTGCTCCTGACGTTACTTGAAGCTGCAGAGTTTTATCATTTTTTCAGACTCCTGTCATCAACATTCCACAAGTCACAAGTCTTTTTACCAGTACTTTTTCTCTATGTATGGTATCCCTCACCAGCAGCAGTCTGAAATCTCCGGGCATTTTCACCCACCTAACTCCGGTGTTAACATGTTTTCTGCTTCTCGTATATCTGAAGGTTATAAATGAGAGAATTTATCTTTGGATGGTCTTTGTGATATTTTCAGAACTCACGAATTTTTCTGACCAAAACCAGCGTTGCCTTTCAGGTAATTGCTATATTCAGTCACAAAACTTGATGTTTCTGCTACATTTACTTAGGTCTTTGGATAGATTGTGACATAACATAAAAAGGAAAATTACCGCGTGTTTCGAAATTAGAGGCCCAACCCCACCCACCCCCCAACCCCCACTCCACAGAACAAATGGAAAGTTATGAAGTTTCTGCTATAGCTTATCTCCAAGTACATTATCTTAAGTTTCTAATAAGCTATTTTTCCTTTTACATTTCTTGTAGTTTCAGACTGAGTGACGGAGTTAGATACAGCCATGGGTAACTACTCGGAGGAAATCAGATGGATTGACCGAATTCGGGCTATAACCTCCAGGGAGGCCAGGAATGCTGGCGCATCCTTCATTTCACGTAACTGGATAACTCAACACATTAAAAGAGATGAATCCTTCGTTAAAAGAAACTGGAACAAAAATCCATATGACTGTCATCGCCAAAAGAGTGAGAATCTTAGAAGGCCTGAAGTCCTTTCTCAGAAGTCAAAAGACATCATAGCTGAGGCAGCGGGTAGACCAAGAAACTCTTTACGTAAATTGGCGCTTGAACTGGAGACAAAAAGGGGAAAAAGAGAAGCTATTGTACTGTATATCGTTGATTGAAAAAATCTGGTATCAAGCCATTTCATGCTATCAGTAAGCCCAACATAACTCAGCAACAGAGAGAAGACCATGCTTGGTTTTGTGGTTCATTTCTTAAAGATTGGGATGAAGCTGACTTTCTCCATGTTGCCGCATCAGATGAATTTTTCATTTACACAGTCAGGAAGCCAAATCATAAAAATGACATCATTTGGGCTGCAAAGTTGGATGATATCTGCGATGACGTGCACTATTGCCAAGTTGTGAAATTTCCTGAATGTTTGTGAGTTTTTCTGTTTCACAGCCAAACGGTGGATCATCAAAGAAAAAGGACAGTCATGGAATGGTAAATACTTCAGAGAAACTGTGCTTACTGGTGGAGCATTTTCTTTCCTCAAAGACTCTGAAAATGTATTATCTGTTGAAGAAGTCACATTTTTACATGATAAGGCACCATGTTTCAAGACTCTTCAGACACAGGAGCTGCTTCGGAACAGTGGTATCGATTTCTTCTCGTCAAGTGAATTTCCAGTTAGCTCCCGTGACCTTAATGTGTGTGAAAACATTGGTAGTATCTTAATTAAAGGATCGTGTTGAAGCACGCACACTGAATTATGATGATGTACCAAGCCTCAACGACCTGCGAAGAGAAGGGACCCAAGTGCTCAGGGAAATGGAGTTTAAAAGTCTCAGTTTTTTTTTGTGATTTGCTGAAATCATACCCCTCAAGAATGCAGGCTGTGTTACAGGCAGATGGAGGCCATACAAAAAATATTTAATACTCAGAGAAAAATTTAAATAAATACCTGTTCTGAATTACTTTCGCTTTTGTCCATATCAATTTTAGTTTATGGTGTATATTTGTTAATATCACATCCGTACTGAAATAAGGACTTTGCGGGTAATGCGAACATAATGCATGAAATAAAGCACGTCGTCATTCGTTGACAATTATAGCAAGAGGCAACTGCCTTTAAAGTATAATAGGCCATTCATTAGTTATCTCTCTCTCTCTCTCTCTCTCTCTCTCTCTCTCTCTCTCTCTCTCTCTCTCTCTCTCTCTCTCTCTATATATATATATATATATATATATATATATATATATATATATATATATATATATATATATATATATATATATATATATATATATATATATATATATATCTCTATATATATATATATATATATATATATATATATATATATATATATATATATAGAAAGATAGATAGATAGCTAGGGAAGTTAAAAATAACGGTGAGAGGTTAATGGCAAAAACGAAGTTAAGGATGATTGACGTTTCTCCGTGAAGTCCCAAAACTCTCATACTATGAAGTGGATCGAGTCTGTCCCGTTTTATCACAACCTTTGAAAAGAGCACTGGCAAGACACTCTTATAGGGCCCATTACGATAATGAACCCGCAGGAGAGCGAAAACTGTACCCTGGTGAAAGTTATTTAAGTCGCTTTGCACGTTCTATTAGGAGAGCATTTTGTTCAGTTATTCTGTATATAAAAAGATATTGCTTCTTACGTGCTATAGGCGCGTATGACATGTGATTATTATTCCTGACATTGACTTAGTATTGAAACCATAATTATATAAAATTACATGTTTCTATGATTAAATCAAAATCATTCGCCCCAAATTAAGCAGAATGACTATCTATAGTGTTTTACTTAGCAATTTATCATTCTTTATTCTTAAATTATATTTAGCAGAAAAGCAGCTTTACTCCTTTATTATTTCTATTTCCAGCTTTCTGACTAAACATTACAGTCCAAGCGAAGAGATTAGGACAACTTTTGCGCAATCTTCCTCTTCTCTCCTCCTTATTCAAGTATTTCCATTTCGAGTGAATGCTGGCTGAATAACGCTATCTTGGAATGACGATTATGTTCTGGAAATTTGCAACGACGTGTGTGTTGTATGAGAGTGTAATCAGAAACTGGATCAAGAGAGTGTTAACATTCCGGTGGAACAGCCGAAGGGTTGATGTATCGTGAGCGATCGAAGCTCAGATTGGTCCTCATCTCCACGTCAGAGAAAAAGCCCAGTCTCTACCAGTGAACTGCTTATGTCTTACTTTTGTGACCTTTGTCAGAATCAAATGATTTTTCCCAAAATAATAAGTGATATGATTGATATACTTGTCCATCCTTCTGGATATCTACTATATATCTGTCTATCTATTTCTATATCATTACATGTATACATACATGCAAGGAAATATATGTGTACACACACAAACAGGCAGACAGACAGACACACACATCTATACATATATAACAACAATGCGCTCTTAACTTCTGGAATGCTTCGTAATTTCTGGATACGCTTCTCAGCGTTTAGAAGTAAGTCCCTAAACGGAACAAAACCGAAAAAGGAAAATGGAAAATATTCCATATGATAGACCAGATAGGAAAAGAAAGGTGAAATAAAAACTTCAAATCAAAACCTTTTATTCAAGGAAGAGCATCCGCATTATATCTGTCTCTCTTTATAAACATATGGTGATATCACCCCCACATACATAGACAATCAAACACGCGCTAAACGACAAAAAGCAACATGAGACCTCTTATTACTTACAGAAAATATTTACTTCATTCTTATTTTCATATCTAGTGAGTAAAATATTACTTACAAATATTTTTCGTGACATTCAAATGTATAAAAAAAAACATATATATCCCATGAAAAAGAAAAAGAAATCTCGCAAAAATGGTGTTTTGGAGAATAACATCGAACAGCAACCCATAAACTTGGATATATCTCATATTTCTCTCTTTTCAAGGAGGGAATTTGCTGCCCTCTCATTGGCTATCGATAACATCATTAACTACTCCAGTTAGTTACGTCATGAAATATTGCCATACGTCACCAGAAACAGTTTAACTTTATACCATCATATATTCAAAACATGTTTCATTTTACTGCATAGGCTCATTGCCCCAAAGTTTTAAATTCAATACAAAATATTTTCAAATAGGTTTGGAATAAATAAAATATTGTTAACATACTGATTATTCGTTATTTTTCTTCACCGATGAGTGGTTTTTTAGTGTAAAAGAAGCAGTCTTATCCAGGGAGTATGGAATAATAGTAGAAAAAGCTACTTACATTTTTAATACAGTTATAGCTAAAATAAAATTTCCTTTGTCAACGCTTTTTTATGAGATTTTGTATTTTTCAGTTGAGTAACAGATGAGGATAACAACATATACCATTGCAAAACCAACGTTTTTGTAAGAATCAGAATTCAGAATTCACCCAAATGGCTACAATGGAGGAAGGTGAGGTCTGCTTAAGTAACGAAAAAGACCACTTGGTTGATTTCCTGGCAGGGAAATGCAAGGAATACTGCTACGCATGGAGGCCAAGTACAAACTAAATTATTGCGTCAGTTATTTCATACCTTTATTAGTCACTGTTATGCAAGAGCCGACACCCCTAACGTAGATATTTTTCGTAATTTAAAAGTATTACTCTTAAATTAGTGGCAACTGGTGACTACATCATAAGGTGAATAATGAAAAAGTAGAAGCTTCCTTACCCTTCCACTCGAAACTTGGGTTGATGCAGTTTTTGTATACATCAGCCAAAAATATTCGTGGCCTGGAGGATGTGACTCAAACATTTATTTTCTATTTTTACAATGTCTATTATTTTGTTTTTAATTAAATATTCATTTATGTATAAATTATTTTTCACGGAAGTACATACATACATACATACATACACACACACACACACACACACACACACACACACACACACACATATATATATATATATATATATATATATATATACATATATATATATATAATATATATAAAACTGGTTGTAACTGAGTTTGTAACAGGGCAACCGAAATCCAAACCAAGAGACAACAGGAATTCTTCCCTCTTGGTTAGATTATAACTAGAGAAGTTGCACACAGTTTTCTTGTTAGAGTTGAACATAGGGATATTGATACCAAGTTGAGACAGTTTCCTCTCGTGAACCAACCGGACATTTGAAACAAAACTTTCCATATTTTTATTGAGCAAATACTTAAAAATAAAGCAATCGACAAATGACAAATTATGAATAACGGTTTTCTGTAATGTCTCAGCTTGAGTTGTCAGTTTATTAATGACTCTATTCCTAAGGTTAATTTCCATTTGTAATAGTTTTTTAGTTGCTTCTTCATAAAAGTGTGTTTGATACAGTGATGACTTATATAATTTCGGTTTGCCCTGTTACAAACCCAGTTACAACCAGTTTTATAGCTCACTAGAAACGCTTTTTTCCAGGTTGATCAATCTGAACATTAATTTTGACATTTCTGGATTACGTACAAAATTACAGGTTCTAGCACAAAATACCTTTAACAAACTTAAAACCCATTGGACTCCTTTTTTCTCCAGAAAAGACTTGTACATACTTCCAAGAAACTAGCCAAGCAATGACACATAGTTATCATCTCGCCCCAGATAAAGGCAAGGGTGTTGTCTTAATGAACAAATCTGATTATATAAATAAGGTTGAAAGCATTCTAAAGGACAACACGAAATTCAAACTCTTAGGTAAGCCAGACTTTGCAACCATTTTTAGAATTGAAGATCGGATCAATAGATTTTCAAAGTGTCTTAAAGATAAAAATATTATATCTTAAGAAAAATACCATTCTCTTTATAGTACCGGTTCTACCTGTGGCATTATGTATGGACTTCCTAAAACACACAAAGAAGGGCTTCCCATCAGACCTATACTAGCGTCATATGATACCCCGAATTACAGGTTAGCTAAGTTCCTTGTTCCCTTGCTTTCCCCATTGACAGAAAATGAATATATCATCAAAAATTCCTATAACTTCAAAGAACCATACTTAGCCAGGACTCAGACTTCTTTATGGTCAGTTATGACGTTGAGTCTCTGTTTACCAATGTACCTGTGAATGAAATTATTATTAAGAAACACTTTCCTGAAACTGACTCCCTTTTTTACAATTTCAATAAATCTGACTTTAAGAAACTATTGCAACTGGCAGTGCAGGACACTGCCTTCATTTTTGATAATAAGCGATGCACTCAAATAGATGGTATGACTATGGGTTCTCCATTAGAGCCCATATTTGCATACATTTTTATGTGCTCCCTGGAGGAGCATTTTTTAGACACCTGTCCTTTGAGTTACCATCCGCTATTCTACAAAAGGTACGTTGACGATACCTTCGAGCTTTTTAAATCCAAGTACGACGCTGAAAGGTTTCTTCATTTTATTAATAGGGCACACCCAAATATAGAATTTACTATGGAATGCGAAAGTGATAATAAACTACCATTCTTAGATGTTTTAGTCTTACGACAGTATGATCATTTTAACACTTCAGTTTACAGGAAGAGAACTTTTACAGGATTAGGTTCAAATTTGTAGTCACTGTTTTTATGGTTTTAAATTAAACTCTTTATCCACATTACTTCATCGTGCCTCCTCACTGACATCTAGTTGGGAATTTTTTCACGAAGAGATCAACTTTTTACGTCAATATTTTACCAACAATTATTTTCCCACTACACTTTTTCACAGGTATGTTTTTAAACTTCTTAATAACGTTTTTATTCCAAAAGTCTCCTTACCTACTGTGCCCTAGCTTTCATTTTATGCAAATGTACCTTTAATCCATGACAAAAATTTCTACGATGCACTAAGAAAACTCATATTTGATTATATACCAGCTATTAGATTTAATATCATCCCAACAAACCCACTCAGTTTAGGTAGTTTGTTTAAATTCAAGGATAAACTTGACCCTTTGATGACCTCATGTGTTGCGTACAAGTTTAATTGCCCTAGATGTTATCTGGGGACCTACGTGGGATCCACACAGAGGTTACTGAGGGTCAGAATTGATTGCCATAAAGGGCGTTACCTATAGAAATGGTAACAAACTTGCTAATCCTGAATTTTCTAACATCAGACAACGCGCCAATAAATGCAAACAGAATATACAATACCAAGATTTTGAAATATTTGGACGGGCACCGAATGGCAAACTACTGACAGTACTGGAGTCCTTGTTTATTAAACAGCTTGTTCCTCAATTGAACACGCAGTCTTCCTCGACAACTCTTTACCTTACGTGAGCTGTTGCCGTTCATTTCTGGTTTGTTCCTTCTGACTTCTGTCCTTCCTTACACTTAGGGCAAGTATACTTATAAACCACGTTGGAGGTCAAAAGAGGGTCCAATCGATCTTTATATCTGAAAAAGGAACCGATTGTTAGCGGGTTTATTGGAATTAATTTCAGATTAATGGCACCATAATGTTTGTGAACAATTTGTGCAAACTTTTTCCGAAAGGAGTCATCATGTTAAAAAGGGAATTTGGCATAAAAAGCTAATTTTGGTACTGTACATGGTTTGGCGACATTAGCGAACTGTTTGTTAAGAAACAAACGGAATTTCTTTTATAAAACAAAGTCTGTGGGAAGCAATTATTCGTAAAATATCCGGAAAGGAAACTAATTTCTTCGTGGAAGGATTGCCAGTTAGATGTAATAAAAAAACGCCATGTGGAGGAGGGTAAAAATAGAGTTAGTTTAAAATCTAGGATCCAATTACTATAGTTCTTATTTTTATGATTTTAAGCTAAACTCTATTTTTACTCTCCTCCACAGGGCGTTTTTTATTACATCTAACTGGCAATCCTTCCACCAAGAAATTAGTTTCCTTTCTGGATATTTTACGAATAATTGCTTCCCACAGATTTTGTCTTATAAAAAATTCCGTTTGTTTCTTAACAAACAGTTCGCTAATGTCACCAAACCATGTACAGTACCAAAATTATCTTTTTATGCCAAATTCCCGTTTTTACATGATGACTCCTTTCGGAAAAAGTTTGCATAAATTGTTCACAAACATTATGGTGCCATTAATCTGAAATTAATTCCAATAAACCCGCTAACAATCGGTTCCTTTTTCAGATATAAAGATCGACTGGACCCTCTCTTGACCTCCAACGTGGTTTATAAGTATACTTGCCCTAAGTGTAACTCTGGGACATATGTCGGATCCACGAGGAGGTTCTGAGGGTCAGAATCGACTCTCATCGGGGATTAAGTTTCCGTACTGGCTGTAGGCTCTCCAATCCCGAACATTCTAATATAAGAAACCATTCAAAAAATTGTAAAATATATATAGAAAGAAGCCATTTCCGAATCATAGGCCAAGCAAACAATGCAAATGAACTGCCTATCCTAGAGTCATTATTTATTAAACAACTGGTTCCCCAGTTAAATACCCAGACCTCCTCCATACAACTGTTCCTGAGCTAACTTTTATTTATGTTTTGTCATTCTGTCTCTTGCCTTCTCGGCATAAGGTTGGTTAGCGGTCTTTGGTCTTTTTTTGTTTTTGTTTTCGTTTTTGTATGTTTTTATTTTAATTGAGTTGTAATTTATAAATGTTGAATTTCAGAGTAATTTTTAAAGTAATTTTTAAGTAATTTCAAAGTAATTTTATTTATTGTTTAACAGATTCCCTGAAGATGTAATAATGATATTACGAAACGTAGGAAATAATGTATTGAAATGGATTATGAATTACAACGTTTCCAATGGTCCACCTTTACGCTGATGTGTCCTACTGGCCGTCGCCTCCCTCTGTCTCCCGATTCGCCGCCGACAGTTAGCCACTGCCAGTTCGCCACCAGCTTTTGGCCACTTGGGTCATTTCGCCACCAGAGACTATTCGCCACCAGAGACAATTCGCCACCAGAAATATAAATACAGTGTGTATTGGGTTTTTTCCCGCCACAACTTATAATTTTTTCAAGTCAATTTTATCTTTACTACTACAAGGTGCAAATTAAAAATAAAAAAAAAAATATGTTAAAAAAACAAACATTCTATTGGTTTAGGAAATTTTTAAAAAATCATTACAAGATATTCGCAACAATCTGTTAATAAATTTTATTGGTTTACACCAAAAAATAATTCTAAAAATTATAAAAAATAAAAAATAAAGAAATAAAAACTTTAGTTCATTTGATAGTTATGGGCTATTTCTCTAAGAACTTTGATGCTTGGGTCACTCTTGGATGATTTGCCATAAACGTACATATATAAAGCCATCGTGCTGAAACTTGTCTTTTCTACGTTTGCTAAGAATGTCTGTTTCCATTTTGAAGATTTAAGGGAGACTGGGCAAAAAATATTAGGTAAAGAAATAATTTGGATTTTTTTGTTTTTAAACACTTGAAAAAAACGACCTTTTCTGAAAAAGTGTATTCATTACATTTAACAATCAAACAACATAAATCAAAACACTGAAAACAAACGACCTATTTGCGGCGGCGAATAGTCCTCGGTGAGGAAAAGGCAGCGGCAAAACGTCCTCGAGGCGAACTGGCGGTGGCTAATTGTCCGCGGCGAATCGGCCCGCGTCGAATGGTTCCCATCCCAATAATATATATATATATATATATATATATATAGATATATATAATATATATATATATATATATATATATATATATATATGTATATATAATATATATATACTATGTATATATATATATATTATATATATATATATATATATATATATATATATGTATATATATATATATATA
>NC_087201.1:76030511-76033011 GCF_015104395.2 Macrobrachium nipponense | reverse complement strand
AAAATAATATACCTCAAATGATATCTCCAAAATAATATACCTCCAATTCTCCAGAGAATAACTCAATGTTATAGTAAAAAACTATAAACTTAGCATAACTGCTGAAAAAGGGCAAAAACTCGGCAAATAAAATTGTCCAAGAAATTCTAGAAAAAATCACCAATGTGCCACAACTCATTATAACAAAACTCCAAATTCAGTGTCTAAGCAAAGACTTCTCCATAAGCACTACAACATAAGCCACTAGAAACTTAACCAAGTTTCCTATCTCTGGCAAAGTTGTCACAAATACAACAAAGGTATTGTGCAAGAAACCCACAACTTCTGGAACACAAATATCCGCAAAGAAAAATGTAGTGCCATTACGTATGCATTAAAAAAAATGCAAAAATTCTCCCATAAATCTCTCTGCAGCATCAAACAGCTGAAATCATAAACACGTTCCCAAACAATGACTACAAGTCACGAACTGAGATATTAAATTTTTTTAACAAACTGGAGAGAAAAAATAAATTCAAATTCACCCATGATAAAAAAAAAACTTACGTCAGCGATGGCTAACTTCCAAAAAAGGAAAAAAGAAAAATCAACGGCACTGTTAACTATCCCCGTGACTCACGTAGATGTCAAGCAATTATCTGCTGAACTCATAAAAAAAAGAAAAAAAAAATATGTCGTTAGTTCCTCCCAAATCCACAAAAAAAAACAACACCACCCTTGATAGCATTACAACACCCACGTTAGTATATGAAAAATAATCACCAGTATTAGTATAAAAAAACATCACTAATGCTATTGCTTGCCCATTCACCAAAAATTTCAGCACAAAATTTACCAAAAGTTCAGCAAAATTCAGCACAATTCACCAAAATTCAGCCAGATTCATCACCCATGAACTACTGACATATTCTCCAAAGTCACTCTATAAATAATTAACCACAAAACTTCTCCCATAATTCATTGTAATAATTCTCCATAATATAATTATCTGTAATAATTATAAAATAATCTCCCATGAAATATCTCAAATAATGATAATTCTACTTAAGTAACTCTCCCGTAAAATATCTCAAGTAAGGGCATTAATATTTCCAATCCCCCCAGTTTACACCAATATTGCCACACCCAAAATCAACACCATATCCCCAGTATACACCAAATACAACACGAGGCACCCATCCACACCACCAATGGCGACACCACCTGACAACATCAGTCAGCAATCATCATCAGTCAGCACCACCAATTGACAACATCAGTCACCACCACTCATCACCACTTAGCACCATTTTAAAGTAATCTCTCCAACACCAAGCAAATCTCCATTAAAAAAAAATAATCACTGTTTCCCCATTTATAGTTGTGCATACCAAAGCATAAGGA
This sequence comes from Macrobrachium nipponense, assembly GCF_015104395.2. Taxonomy (NCBI): domain Eukaryota; kingdom Metazoa; phylum Arthropoda; class Malacostraca; order Decapoda; family Palaemonidae; genus Macrobrachium; species Macrobrachium nipponense. The sequence continues at coordinate 76,031,628 of NC_087201.1, read as the reverse complement.
AAACTTACACCACATCCTATATGCATTTCATTTCCTTTTCTCTTCACTCAAGAGAAAGAAAATCTCTTTCTAAAAAAACCCTCCGGGCATGTCACATCATCAACCAATCATTATCAGCTGATGTCCTGTGGCATTGGAAATTTCCTTATTCAAGGGCAAATTTGTCCCCGATGCCCCGACACAAAGAAAAAAAAGAAGGAGTTCACCCCCCACTAAAAAAAAAGAGTTTCACACTCCTGGTCAAGCGATGCCCCCCGAGGCAGACCACTACTACTCTCCCCTTGCAATACCGCTGTGGGTCGGTTAGCAGAAATTATGCTGACCGAGTAAGAACGAACGGGCGCTCTTTGTCTCCAAGCAAAAAATGCAATTCAAGCAACAGTTTCGCATGTATGAAAACCATTCATACACACGCATATATTAACACAAAGACGAATGCGTCTCTTCCAAACAGGCACCAATAAAAAAAAAACACATCGCTTTCTGCTACTATGGGAATAAAATGTGGTATCCTAAACAAATTGTAACACTCACCGCTTCACAATGAGAGAAAACCCAACCGCAAAACCAAATGCACAGTAACACGCAAATACACACACACACAGACGTCTTGGGAACCGCACTCACAGTCTCTCAATTCTAACTGACTGACCAGCTCCCTCGAGGCATCTCGCCCTGGGCAAATTTAATGACTCTAGTAGGATTGCCCCGTCTCATTACCACAGTTAACGGACGGATATTTCTCAATCCCTCTCACCTAGTAACTGAAATTTAATAATTTTCCACAATCTCACAAAAGGCTTTATCGTTCGACCACCGCTTAGCCACCACTATTAACAGCGAAGGGTGTCACCCCCCCGCCCCCGCTATTTTAATATTTGGTATGCGTTTAGCCAGAGTGTTAGGCGAACAGGTAACCCTCAGTTTCTCTCTCTCTCTCTCTCTCAACCTCTCTCTCTCTCTCTCTCTCTCTCTCTCTCTCTCTCTCTCTCTCTCTCTCTCTCTCTCTCTCTCCATTCCATCAGGTCATCAAATCAGAGTCGGAGTTACAAAAATACATATGTTTATTCAAAGCAAAGTACCAGTTGAATAATTCAGATTCTTACGGGATAATTAA
>NC_087201.1:76005511-76028011 GCF_015104395.2 Macrobrachium nipponense | reverse complement strand
GTATAGATATAGGACCATAGAACCGATATATATGATAATAGATTGATATATATATACAGGTATATATATATATATATTAAGATATATATAAGATATATATATTATATATTATATATATATATACTATATATATATATATATATATAATATTGTTACATATATATAGATAATATACATGTCTGTATATATAGACCGATATCTATATATATATATATAGTATATATATAGATAGATAATTATATAGATAGATAGATTAGAGAGATATATGTATATATATAATATATTATAATATATAATTATTTATTTTAATTTTATATATATTTTATATTTCATTGTTATATATATATTTATATTATATTATAATTATTACTCTAATTATAATTATATATATATATAGACATATACATGTGTAAGATATTATATATAGTTATATATATATATATATATATATATATATATATCCATTGTGGTAATATATAGTTTTATATATTTTTTATTTTATTTATTTTTATATTATATATATATATAGTTTATATAATAAATTATATATATATATCTGCGTGAAGGTGGACTATTGGAAACGTTGTAATTCATTTCAATACTTTATTTCCTACGTTTCGTAATATCATTATTACATCTTCAGGGAATCTGTTAAAGAATAAATAAAATTTCTTTAAAATTACTTAAAAATTACTTTAAACATTACTCCAAAATTCAACATTTATAAATTGCAACACAATTAAAAAAACATACAGAAACGAAAACAAAAAAATAAAAAGACCAAAGACCGCTAACCAACCTTATGCCGAGAAGGCAAGAGACAGAATGACAAAACATAAATAAAAGTTAGCTCAGGTACAGTTGTGTGGAGGAGGTCTGGGTATTTAACTGGGGAACAAGTTGTTTAATAAATAATGACTCTAGGATAGGCAGTTCATATGCATTGTTTGCTTGGCCTATGATTCGGAAATGGCTTCTTTCTATATATATTTTACAATTTTTTGAATGGTTTCTTATATTAGAATGTTCGGGATTGGAGAGCCTACAGCCAGTACGGAAACTTAATCCCCTGTGAGAGTCGATTCTGACCCGCAGTAACCTTCTCGTGGATCCGACATACGTCCCAGAGTTACACTTAAGGCAAGTATACTTATAGACCACGTTGGAGGTCAAGAGAGGGTCCAATCGAGCTTAATATCTGAAAAAGGAACCGATTGTTAGCGGATTTATTGGAATTAATTTCAGATTAATGGCACCATAATGTTTGTGAATAATATATGCAAACTTTTTCGAAAGGAGTCATCATGTAAAAACGGGAATTTAGTATAAAAAACTAATTTTGGTACTGTACATGGTTTGGCGACATTAGCGAATTGTTTGTTAAGGAACAAACGGAGCTTTTTATAAAACAAAATCTGTGGGAAGCAATTATTCGTAAAATATCCAGATAGGAAACTAATTTATATATATATATATATATATATATATATATATATATATATATATATATATATTATATTATATATATATATATATATATATTATATATATATATATATATATATATATATATATATATATATATATATATATATATATATATATATATATATATATATATATATATTATTATATATATATATATATATATATATATATATATATATATATATATATATAGATATATATATATATATATTATATATATATATACTATATATATATATATTATATTATGATATATATATATATAATATATATATATATATATATATATATATATATATATATATATATATATAAGCGAATATCACTGGAAAATGATAGGCAGAAATCCAAGCGCTTTCGTCTTTACTATAGTCCAGATTACCGTTTGGTGTGTCTAACGGTAACCTGGACTATGTCGACTTTTTAAAATCCTTTTATTATTTAGAAAAATTAAATCGTAATCTATGCCCTGAAGATATTAATATTTGAAAGGGTATTGTGTTTGGTACTATTAGCAACCCTTCTCCTCCTAATGTACCTGTAAGATTTCTCCAGGCTTATAAGAAAATTAAAAAAGACGAAACAGTGCAAGTAACAAAGGCAGATAAGTCTAATGCAGTGGTAATAACGAATAAAAGTGACTATGTAAGTAAAATAATGGCATTGCTAAATGATACTAATACATACACGAAACTGAGGTCTGATCCTACACAAACACTGGACTCCCATCCTAATAAGCAGATTAAATCCATTCTAAGGGGCTTGGACCTTTTAATTAAACAATTTACACCGCAATGCGCCTCCTTACCTTATATGTATGGTTTAGTCAAAACACACAAAATCAATAACCCTATCGGACCAATCATTAGTTCAGTTGGCTCAGTTACGTATAATTTATCTAAATAGCTTGTAAAAATTCTCACACCTTTGGTAGGAAACATTTCTAACACGAATGTAAAAAGCAATGTTGATTTTATAAACAAATTGAATAGTTTGAATTTGAATTTTGATTTTAATATGTTTAGTTTTGATGTTGTCTCTTTATTTACAAAAGTGTCTGTAGATGATTTACTTGAATTTTTGGAGGATTAATTAGAACGTCATGATATTCCTTTAACTGTAGCAAACCTCATTAGTCTCATAAGGTTATGTATCAAAGGTAGTAAATTTTATTTTAAGGGGGGATTTTGTACAAAAGTTTGGCATGGCTATGGTAATCCCTTATCTCCTGTCCTTAACAATATTTACATGGAATTTTTTTAGACAAAACTCTTACCAAGAATTTTGCCCCCAAAAATTATATGGTTTAGGTATCTGGATGATATTTTCTGCATTTGGCCAATTCACGAAAATCTCCAGGAATTCATTAATAATCTCAATAATTTAGTCCCTTCTATAAAATTTACTGTAGAGGAAGAAAGAAATTGTAATTTGAATTTTCTTGATGTAACTGTCCATAGAAATGATAGAAATTTCACCTTTTCAGTCTTTAGGAAATCAACTACCATTACCTCTTTTGTTCATTACTACTCCAATCACCATCAAAATGTTAAATTCTCCGTTTTTTCTGGGATGTTCCTAAGGATGTCAGTAGCCCGCAGTTTATTGACGCTGAGGTTAAAACTGTTTATGATATTGCCTTGAAACTTAAATACACAAGGACTTTTGTAGATGTGGCATGGAAAAGAGCTAGAAAAACATTTAACCAATGACAAACTTGAATTTAGTAAGCATAACATTCTAAAATAACCCTATGATAAAAGTTTTTAGAAATTCCTAGAGATTTAAAGCTTTTTAACATAAATGTTGTTTTCAGTAATATTAATGTCAAGAGTTTAGTGATACAAAATTCTCCTAAAAATCTTCCAGGCTGCATATATGTAATTCCTTGCAAAAAGTGTGATTAAGTTTATTACGGACAAACCGGTAAATCTCTTTCACAACGTCTCAAACAGCACCAATATTCTGTGAGTACTGGGCAAATATCGAATGCATTATTCATACATATGAGAGATTTAGATCATCCTATTAACTGGAGTCAAGTAAGAAGAGCCTTAATCCCATGTAATGGCAAAGTTAAAAGGAATATCATTGATTCTTGTTTCATCAAGTCAAATAATGGATATGTTCTAAATTTAAGTCTTGGTTTATTTAAACTTGATTTCTTCATAATGAAAAAGTTGTAGAAAAATATGAGCAACAAAATTAATATATTCAGTTTTTACATGTTTTGGACTATATGGATAAGTTGTAGTTTCTGTTAGGGTTAAATCTATGTTTAGGTTTGACCGTGTGATATCCGATAATCCTGGATTATCTCTCTAATTTTTACCTTTTTGACAATTAACCATCTGGTATTCTTGATCTTTTTGTTTACCTGATAACTTCCTTCCCAACTGCATTTCATTCGTTCCTAGACAATATCTTAGTAAAGACGAAAGCGCTTAGATTTCCGCCTATCATTTTCCTGTGGTATTCGCTTATTTATTGAAGTCACGTGCATCTGCTGTGATTTTTTAAGCATGCATGCACACATATATATATATATATATATATATATATATATATATATATATATATTATATATATATATATATATATATATATATATATCCTTTTATTTTGACAGCAATGAAGTTAGAATGAGAGTAAGGAAGTCAAGTCTCGTGTACTCAAAGAAAATCATAGTTTATCAAAGTAAGATAATAAAAGATAAATGAACTGGACCTTCTTATCACTTACTTATAGAGAATAATTATTCCTTTTCGATCACTATATAAAATGGTTATAGATAAAAAATTTCTGATGAAAAAGAGAAAGAAAAAATACACACGAAAATTTTAGCCCTTTTAGAAGAATGCCAAACAGCAATCCATAAGCCTGTGCGTTCCCTTCTTTGAGGGGGAAATTTGCTGCCCTCTCATTGGTTGTCATTGACATCATTAACTATTCATGTTCAGCTACTTAATGAACTGTTGCCATATCCCAACAGCATTCTAACTTTAAGGTGCAATATATTTAAACATATCTTATGCTGATGCTTAGGGCCCATGCCGCAAAGGTTCAAATTCAATATAGAATATTTTCACATGTTATGAATAAAAATCTTTTGAAGCGCTAATTATTCATCTTTCTTCATCGACGAGTGACCAATTATTGTTTTTAATGGCGTAAAAAGTGCATTCTGATCCAAGAAGTCTGGAGTAATAACAGAAAAAAAACTTAAATCTATATACATTTAAAAAATTTAAAATGAAATTCAATTCTTCAGCGCCTTCTTTTCAGACTTCAGACCTTTTCAAATAATAACAAAGATGTTCATAACAAATACCGGTGTAAAATCAACCTTTTTGTAAGAATTAGAGTGCACCAAATTGGCTATAAGAAGTTTCATGAATTTTTGTTTCAGAAATACCCAGAATTCTACATATGGAGGCCAAGTGAACATTTCATAATACCTTTAAGTCTCTCCTACGCTTATTAGTCACCAATAAGCAAGGGTAGACACCCCTAGAGTAGATATCTATCAGAATTTAGAGGCATTATTACTCTTACAAAAGTGGCAACTGAAAACGACATCACAATAAAATAAATAATAGGAAAGGAGCTACTTTACCCAGCCATTTATTTGTAACTTGGGTCGATGCGTTTCCATAAATAGGAAACAATAAGGTTCTTGGCTTGGAGGGATATTGCAAGACCATTTATTGTACTTTTTCCAATATACCTTTTCACTTAGTGTTTCGAATTTTATTCCATCGAAATTTTAAATGCATATTTGCATGCATATATATATATATATATATATATATATATATATATATATATATATATATATATATATATATATATATATATATTCACCGAGAATTATATTTCATATGCTTTTTTTAAAATAAAATATAATAAAGTTTAAAAGCAACCAAATAAATTAAAAGGAAAAGGAAGAAAGGAAAATACTTTTATTGACTTGACACAGACGAGATAAAACGTTTCCAAATTGGACAGACGGAAAAGTGAAGAAATTCAAACTCTATTCAAAGAAAATAAAAGTTGTTAAAGTTCTTTCTTACATCAATCTCTTTCAAAGTAAGACAAACTCTCTTGAGATAATAATAAATAGAGAATATTTCATCGATTCCTTTACATTATGATAAAATCTTTATTAACAATTATATTTGATGAATTTCATATGAACAAAACTATATATAAATCACTTACTTAAAAAAGATCAAAAATAAATTTCTAGAAAATGGCAAATATCAGGCGGTTTTGGAAATATGTCGAACAGCAGCCCATAAATCTATGTGTTCCTCACACAGTTACCTCTTTTGGTGGGAAATTTGCTGCCCTCTCATTGGCCATCGACGACATCATTAACCACGTCTGTTGGCTACGTCACGAATTTCTAACTCTAAACTGGAATATATTCACACATAGCTCGTGTTTGCATATATATTTATTTTCTCAGTCTTAAATTCAATATTAACAATTTTCAAATAGATATGGGCAAATAAAATACTTTTTAAAGAGTAATAATTCGTTATGCTTCGCCGTGGAGGAGAAACCAGTTTTCGTTATTTAGTGACAGAAATTGAGAATTCTTATCTAAGGATTCGAGAGTAATAACAGAAAAATTATATAAATTTTGAAGGGAATTAAGGCTATAAAATTAAATTTACTTCTTCAACCCCTTTTTATAAGATTCTATACCTTTTCAAATATTTAACAGAAAAGATTAATATAAATTACTGGTGCTAAATCAATATGTTTTTAGGCCTTAGAGTTCTCCCATATGGCCACAATGGAGGAAGGTGGTGACTGCATAAATAAGAAAAAGACGAAGTGGTTACTTTTTTACTTTAGAAACTCACCTCCAGCTCTTTCGTACCTTTATTTTTGTCCATTACACCCCCCACCCACACACACACACACACACACACACACACACTCACACACATATAAAAAACTGAATCACGAAAGTTATGAACGTGATAAATTCATATATAAAATTATATGCCACGAAGGGAAAATAAACAATGGAGTATCCGCGAGATCTTTCAACGTTCAAACGTCCTTTACTTAGCAGAGGAACTGACATACATGAGAAAATGACGATACAAGAAAGGTCGTAAAACTGACAGATAGGGATTATAAAGAAATTAGTACCTAGAATCCGACACACCTGGAAGATGAGTAATCCTCCCAAACAAGCAAAAACATGGTTACAATTAAAAGTTTAAGACAAACTGCTCAGACACAAGGTAACAGCTATTCAGAACTTTGGTAAACAAAAAACATATTCACAATACAGATTCACAATACACATTAAACATACATGTCGAACAGCAACTCATAAACCTGGGTGTTCCTCACACAGTTCCCTCATTTTAGGCGGGAAATTTGCTGCTCTCTCATTGGCTATCGATGACATCATTAGCAATTTATGTTAGCTACGTCATGAACTACTGGTCTCCAGCAATCTAAATCTTAAATGTCATATATTTATACACAACTCTATTTGTGTATATCTGTACTGTCTCGAAGTCTTAAATTCAGTATGAAATATTTTCAAATAGATTTGGAAAAATCAAATATTGTTTCAGAGCTAATTGTTCGTTATTTTTCTCCAAAGAGTAGTTGCTAGGTTTTGTATTTTAATGGCGTAAGAGAGACTTCTTACACAAGGATTCGAGAGTAGTTGCCAGATTTTGTTTTTTAATGGCGTAAAGAGAGAATTCTTACTTAAGGATTCGAGAGTAATAACAGAAAACACTATGTACATTTTTGAGACAATTGAAGCTAAAAAATATAATCATCTCCTTCAGCCCATTGTTTGTCAGATTTTATGCTTTATAAAATACTTAACAGAAATGATTGGCATAATTTACCAACATTTTTATAAGGACTAAAGTTCACCCATAAGGCCACATTGTAGGAAGGTGGTGTTTGCACAAGCAACGTAAAAGACCACTCGGTTACTTTTCTGGACGAGAAATGCAGTTTACTACATAACATGTAGACCGAGCTTATGTTACGTTACACCTCCAGCTATTCCGTACCTTTCTTTATCGCCACTGTACAAGGCCAGAAACTCCTATAGTAAATATTTGTTGAAATGAAATGACACCATTTTTACACAAGTGGTACCTGGTAACTTCTTCATTACGTAAAAAAGAGAAAGGAGGAACTTCTTCCCCCTGCCATTCCTGTATAGTCAAATGGAAAACTGAAGAAATCTAAAACCTTTATTTAAGGAAAGATGTGGGTTCCTAAGGCATCTTTATTATATAAATAGATCTACCGAAGAATATCACACCTAACCACATGCACGCTGATATAAATACATACTGCACAAAAAAATGACATCCATATTCAGCTACTTATTAATGGAGAATATTATTTATAATTTTTCAGTATTTTGATAAGTGAAATCCCTATACATTATAAATACATTCCCCGGGAAGGAGAAAAAAAAAATCTCTCGAAAACCGGATATCGCAATGATGTTAAACAGCAACCCATGGACCTTGACGTTCGTCGCAGTTTCTACCCTTTAGTCGGGCAATTTGCTGCGCTGTGACTGGCTGTCGTTGACATCATAAGCTGCTCCTATTAGCTATGTAATGAACTATAGTTCGACAGATCTAAACTGATAGATTGTTTTCGTCTTTGGGTAAAAACCCTGTTGCCACATTTACCAGTATTCAGTTTTAATACCTTACTTTATAACACATGAATCAATAAATCGGTAGTTTAAAGTTGTTAGCAAGCTTTGCTGGACTTAAGCGTTCACATATTGTGATTATAATTTTATTTGTAAATAAAATGAGAAATCGCATTTATAAACATGACAGCTGTTTCAAAAAACTGTGCCACTTTTCCTGTTACCTTTGACAGGCGAAATGCAGCTGGGCCAAGCCTATTAAACCATGAAGTTTAAAGGAATTACCTCTTAAGCTACCCTTTGTATAAGACCCACCGCCCGGTCTAGCTGAGAACTCTGGCGCCTAACAAGAGTCAGTAGGGAAATTAATTCATTCCTACTGCAAGCACGCTGTGAAATGGGCAAATGCAGTTAAGTATTCCGAAAACTTGCAAACAGGCGATGCTGCAAAGGATAGCTGTTATTAAAGTAAGATCATCTGACGACGAAGATTTTTTGTAATGTACATTTTGAATAGAATCCTGCGATAATTATTGTAAATAATCTTTTTCTCCCAATGATGAGTTTATGTGCAACAGCCTTATAAAAAGTAAAAATTGTTACACGCATTAGACCGTGAGTGAAAAAGGAAATGAAATTTAAGTAAATCATAACTTGATGAATTAGAATGAGGGGGAAACCTAAAATGAAGAGCAATGAAATCCAAAATATTACAAACTTGTTTAGGAAATGGATAGTATGGGAGACGGAAAATTCAAATAATAAAAAAGATTAAATAGAAGTAATCTACTGGCAAGATTATAAGAAAATGTCAAGAACATACATACTGAATGGCAATTACCGATTTTTATTACTTTTAATGGAAAACATCATCATATAAAATATGTAATATTTAAGGGTAAAAGTCATAACAAATATAAAATTAAATAGTCTCAAAAGTAATAAACAAATAAATAGGGATCGAGTTTACGGATTAGGATTTATACGGTCAGTTTCATTAGGTACTGTCCCAAATATTGCCTCCCTAGGAGTTGGCTGAAGGGGACGATTTAAAGGTTAAGAGAGAACTGGCAACAGGATTTTTCTCAAGGAAGTAAACAATCTATCAGTTTAGATCTGTCGGACTTTAATACCATATGTCACCAACAATTTTTAACTCTAAACTCTCATATATTTAAACGTACCTCGTGTTAAGGTAATGATTCCTTGTCACAAAATCTCAAATTTTGTTCAGAAAATATTTATATAGATTGGTGATAATGAAATGCAGTTCAATTACTACTTATTCGTTAGTTTTTAAATCGAAGATTAGTCAATTCTTGCTTTTAATGGCCTGAAAATCGCCGACTTTTCCTAGGAATCAGGAGTAATAAATAAATAAAAACTAATGCAATTTATAAGCCAGTTACAGCTAAAAAAAAAACTATCCTCCATCAAAACCTTATCAAATTGTATACATAACATATGAATAGAAGGAGGCATTAGCTTTGTAAGAATTCGAGTTCCCCTCAATGTCTATCATTGAGGAAGGTAGGGGTTTGCATAAATACGAAAATTCTAGTTGGTTACTTTATTGATTGAGCAATGCATAGAATACTACGTTTGGAGGTCAAGTGCGTATTTCATTACACCTCCTGTTCTTTATTAGACAACAATAAGCAAATACCTTTCAAGTAAATATTAGTCGAAGTTTAAATGTATTACTCTGACACAAGTGACAGCTGGCTGCTACACCATAACGTATAAACTAAGAGAAAGGAGGAGTTTCTTCACCCTGCCATTCATGACTTGGGCTGATGACGTTTTCATACATAAAAAAGAAAAATATTCGTGGCTTGAAGATTGTTATACGAGCGCTTATTGTCCGTGGTTTTCCATTTCATACTCTCTCGTTCTCATTATATATTCCTTTATGTGTCCTGTTATCTGGTATTCAATTTTCTTGTCGTTTATATATATATATATATATATATATATATATATATATATATATATATATATATATGATATATATATATATGTAATATATATATATAACATACATACTACATACATACATACATACATACATATATATAATATATATCCTATATATATATATATATATATATATATATATATATATATATATATATATATATAGATATATATATATATATATATATATATATATATATATATATATATTCCACTCATGACTGGTAATATTATTATCTTATTTAGGGCACCTTACCATGAACAACTTACCGTAAAGGGGAATTATCATTGATATCTCCATTAATTAAAACCAGGAGTCGAACCTTGGCCTTTGTTTTAGATACAAGGACAAAAAGTCGACTTCAACCACTTAGCCTTTAAGAGAGACGTAAGGTTGGGCGTGCCCCATGCTTACAGAAAATTATGATATTATTAAATAGTAGTCTATTTCTATTATGATAGAAAAGAAAAACTTGCAGAACAAAACTCAAAACCAGTTTCAAAACATCTGTAAGTAAATAAAATTGTACACGTAAATGTGTAATTTAACCGAGCATAGCTGCCTTTTAATTCTATAATTATCTTTGCTGTTAAAATAAATAATGTGAATAGATATAGATGTTTACCTATAAACTTTTTCTGTATTTAATCTACAAATTGCTACTTTTGAATTCAGAGTTAACTTAATGGCGACGGAAAACTCTCAGAAAAATGGAATAGATAAAAGACATTCATTTGTTGATTTAAAATTTCATTAACAATATCGTATGGTTATTAATAGCACTTCAAAGTACCCCTGATATAATTCTAACAAATATAATTATTTCTGATTGATCATTCCTTTGAGTTATGCGTCTATTTTAAGTCTAATTCAAGTTAAAATATTTTGCATCAAATAACGATCGTGGGATAAGGATGGCTGGAAAAATAAATCAGAATTCAATACTGGTATTTGATTTGATTTTTGAGTCGGAATTTCATGAATACAATCACCTAGCATAATAATTATAATGCCGTAAAATTTCCAATATTATAAGTGTTCACTATAAAAAAGTAAACATTATCGAAAGACCATATTTGAGAACAAAGAATACTTTCCTTATCACTTCCATGCTACCTGTTTATCTCAACAGAGGTCACCAGTTTCACTACGTCATCTCTTCCCATGTGAAACACGCGCACACACACAATCATACATTCATACATACTGATGACTATATATATATATATATATATATATATATATATATATATATATATATATATATATATTATTATTATATATTGCTACTTTTAAAATGCATATATCTCCTCTGTGACTGTATAAAATGTTTTGTAGAATTGTGGAGCATTTTTTCAGATTCCTAGATAGCTTAGAGATAGGATGTTTTAAATGTGTATTCAGATTTTGCATAACATATTGTAAAAGAATATATATATATATATATATATATATATATATATATATATATATATATATATATATGTATAATATATATGTATATATCGTCAAATGTAAAAAGAGAGAGATTTTCTTTGTCCATTTGAAACTACGACTGTTTCCCTATTATGTCAGCACTGTGAGATTAGAGGGTCTCCGAGATCCGTTTGCTTTCCTAATCTGTCAACACGTTTGATAAGTGAGCTCAAATCTTCAATGTGTTTTGGGAATCTGTCATCAAGTGAGATAAGGCCTTCTGCTTCATTCGATCGAGACAAATACATGTCTTTTTTTTTAACAGACTGGTCTCATACGTGTATGTCTTTGTCAAAGCCACGTACAGGTTACACATGTTGTGAGTAAAATTGCGTAAGATTTCGAAGCTTCTAGAAGAATTATTGCCCAAAAACGTTTTGTCATCTCCCCTGTCCAGCTTTCGTAAGGAAGAGAGTTTCATTACATCCTAGATACTCGAGGCAGTCAGATCTCTCTCTCTCTCTTTCTCTCTCTCTCTCTCCCCTGACATCCTTGAGATTGTATTAACGTAACGTAAATTGGTCACTCGTAACTTGAGAATTTCATATTTGATATTTCTTAGAGTTTATTTAGTGTTAAATAGTTTCTGTGGAATCTGAACAAACATTGTTTCGTAACGGCGCCTGGTTTTTGGTAAAGTGAAACAAGACTGCAGCAAAGAAAGAAGTTGGTATACCAAGGTAAAGTGTGTTATATTTTTATTAGTTGCAACTAATAACGGATAGGAACAGTGGTTAACTAATAATGGATAGGAACAGTGGTTAACTAATAATGGATAGGAACAGTAGTTAACTAATAACTGATAGGAACAGTGGTTAACTAATAACTGATAGGAACAGTGGTTAACTAATATCTAATGGTTATGATGGTTTGGTAAGAAACTAATAACTGATAGGAACAGTGGTTAACTAATAACTAATAACAGATGGTTACGAAGGTTTGGTAAAAACTGATGGTTACAATGTTTTGAGTGAAAAAGATTTACACTTTTACACATTGCGAATTTTTGTGTTTTGTGTTTGTTCCATTGTTTGTGCACTTGTTCATTTTCTTATTGAAGTGTACCTTTTTATTTTATAATTTTATTTACATTCACAATTTGATTGACTTAGTTATTTTCATTGCTTAATCATTGCACATTTAATTAAATTTAACACTTGTGAATTAATTTGCATTTGCTTAGAATTCTTTTCAAGTTTTATTATTGTTTGGCACTTGTGAATTCATTTCAAATTTTCAATTATTGCCTAACACTTTTGAATTTTGATTGAATTAATTTTCTTGAATTTTGTGATAAATTAATTTTGATTTAATTTTACTTAATTTGATTCAAGAATTAATTAAACTTTACTTTGTTTTCAAGTAACAGTAGTTTTCCCTGATATTGTGAATTTCACTTATAAACTTTGAGTTTAATAATAAATTTTGTTATTTAAAATTTTTATAAGTATTTCATTTCTAACCAGTATATTTGCATTTAATTATGATTATATTTATGTTAGGTAGAAACATAGAGTGGTGATTAATCTGCTTTCCTTCAATTTACTTGAAGTGACTTAGAACCAGGAGAGTACTTAGACTTCTGAAATCAAGGAAATACTTAGACTTTTAAAGTTGTTGATGGAGTGATGCCCTTTGATTAATTTAATTACTTACAAGATTACCTCACACCTGTTTTGATGAACTTAGTCTCATTTTCTGCAATACTGGTAAGTTGTTAAGGGATTACTGTTGTCTATAGAGTATTCAGTCGTTTAATACCTGTGATGAGGGTTCAGGTGTCTGGCTTTTGTGAGGTAACAGTTGATGAATGGTAACCAGATACTTGGCACTTCGTATATATATTTATTGTAATATATATATATATATATATATATATATATATATATATATATATATATGATATATATATATATATCATATATTACACACACATACAGACACACACACACACACATACACACACACACACACATATACTATATATATATATATATATATATATATATATATATATATATATATATATATATATATATACACACTACACACACACACACACACACACACACACATATATATATATATATATATATATATAAGATATATATATATATATATATATATATATATATGCATGTATGTATGTGTGTGCGTGTGGGTGTATATGTTCCACATACGCTTTGAAATGCATTAAGCAATTTCAACAAAAGTTGGTATACATACTACTTACTATATGGGAATGAACAGTGTAGGATTAATAATACATTACTGTCAACAAAGGGGGTGTTCGGTAGAGGGTAGCGGGGAAATGTAAAAATGACTGAAAATGACATATAGCAGTTTCTTATCCAGTTTTCGAGGTTGCTGAGCAGAATAGTGACACTCCCGATGCTCTATTAGTCCACGTTCAGCCCCTGTTAGGAGGAGGGTGAGAAGTGGTGGTTAGGGGGTGAAATATAAAACTATCTTAAATAGCACAACCCCCCAAAAATAGCTACAAAAGGTTTCTCAACTGATTTTAGTAGGGTTTAGTGTACTTTATAACATACTAAAAGTTTACCAAAGCAGGACCCACGGAAAAGTGTTATTTTCAACATGGCGGCCAAGATGGCTGCCAAAAACTCTTAATGATCATAATTATACAACTATCAACTCAAATTTGATAATCTTGGTGTCTGTTCCTAAGTTTTTGGGGCAAGGAACACATTAAGATCATAAATAGATATATTATGTAACATACAAATTCAATATGGCGTCAAAAATTAACACATTCTAACCATTTTTTATATAACATTGCGTAAGTTAAGATTTTTGCTGCAGGGGCTTCCCATATCTTCTGTGCTGCCTTACTCAATTGATAACATCCATTTTGTCTTATAGCTGAATATAAGCAAAAATCCATAAGCTTATAACACACACTGCAAATATCTTGCATCAGGGGAGCCACCACCCTGGGCAGTCATCAGTCAAATTCTTGCCTATGATCAATATGTACTCTGAAGACAAATCATGCATTGTGTCTCTATTATGCTTTGTTTGCAACCTTGCCGTGAAGCACAACCTTCCCACCATTGGAACTTTTGACCAGCCCTTGTATTGGAAGGCTGGCGAAATCATCATTGATGCATCACAAAGTAGTCACCTGAAAGGCATTGTTCTGATGTTGGGTGTTTCCATACACTTATGAACTTGCTGGGAGCCATAGAACTCTCATGGAAGGGACCGGTCTGAAAAATATACTTGAAGCTGTCTATGGAGAACATGCAGTTGTGCACATGATGGCAGGGAAAGCTGTCCAGAGGGCTATGCAGGGCCATCTCGTTGACAAGTGCCCGCATAACCAGCTTATAACTAAAATGGCCGAAGATAATCCCGAGATTCAGACACTGCTGGATCAAGACAAGGAATTGTACTCCCCCCTTCTTAGCAGAGAGATGACGCTAGGAGTTGCTGCTTGTTCTGAGGTTTTGCTCCAACTCGAGACAGTAACGAACAAGAAGAAATCTGAACTTGCTCAGACCTCAAAGACCAGCCAGTTGTGGCTGAATTATCAGCATGTGGTTGGCATGGCAAGAATGTTAATCAAGGCAGATCATACTGGGTCTTGGTTGATGCATTTGCAGGCAGTGTCCAATTGCCTAACTGTCTTTGCTGTAGCTGGGCACTTCAGTTACCTATGATCTGCTCATTACTACATGCAGCAAATGAGCAACCTGGAGGAAAAGCACCCAGACGTTTATCAAAAGTTCCTTGATGGTTTTCAAGTTGTTTGTAGGAGCAATCAATGCTGGGCAGGGGTTAGTAGTGATCTTGTCATTGAAAAAACATTGATGAGGTCTCTGAAGAGCACTGGTGGTCTAACTCACAGCAGTGGGATGACCTAGGACATGTGAAACCTTTGGACCTTATCTGCACCTGTAACATCCGAGTACAACAGTGCAATTTCACAGACCTGACCCATACTACAAGTCTGCAACACATAGACTCAACTGAGGTGCACATCAAAAGAGATGCATCTGATCTCGAGAAAATTCGGATAAAGCTTGCAGCCTGCTCACCCTTCACATCTGATTCTACTCTGAGAAATATTGACAACGGGATAGTGGCTGGGCCAGATGTGAATATACATGCCTTTGAATTGGTTGGGAAAAAGATCATTGAAGATATAATCGGAAAGTCGACATTTACTTACAAATTCAAGCGGAAAGACAGAGCCCAAACCCTTGGGAATATCTCTGCTGTGAAGATTGCTCTTGATTGTACCACTGCCTTTCTGTTCCAGCGTTTCCTTATGGTGTCAAGGTCGGGAAATCTATCCCTTGCAGAGGTTCTGATGTATGAACTAAGCCCCTACCCTCCAGCCCTCTTTGAGGCCAGGAACATTCTTCAAAAAAGCAGACAAACCTCAGCTTGCTTAGGCAATTCGAGACTATGCTGCAGACTTATCAAGTGAGGCTGTGATGAACTCTATTCCTAAAACAGATTGTTACGTGTTCGATGGTGGCTCTTTGCTCCATCGTTTACCATGGAAGAAAGGCGACCCATATAATGCAATAGCTGAGTCTTATGCAGACTCCACTGTGAGACAAGCGACAGTGGCGTTCAATGGCTATTGTATAGGTCCCTCCATAAAAGACAACACACATCAGAGACGAGGAAAAAACCTGCACCCTATTGTTAGTATCACTGCAGAAACAGTTTTCAGCCAAAAAGGAGGACTTTTGGTCTCATGACAAAAACAAGGCAAACATGATTGCTCTCATCAGCACAGCACTAAGTAAAAGGGGATACCATGTCATTCACTCACCAGGGGACGCAGATGTCGATATTGTTAAGGCAAAATGTTGAACAATCCCGTCATCGCACCACAATGTTGGTCAGTAAGGATACAGATTTGCTGATCTTGCTCCTTCATTACTCTGAACAGACAATGAGATCATCTACTTCCATTCAGACGCAAACAAGCAGTCATAAGAACACAAAATGTATAACATTGTAAGAAAATTTAGGAGACAATGTGTGCAATGAGTTGCTCTTTGTACATGCCTACTCAAGCTGTGATTCATCTTCAAGGATTTTCAACATTGGAACAAAGTCAACCTTCTGGAAATTAGTGAAATGTGATCCTGTTATGAGGTCGTGTGCTAGTGCATTCATCCTTCAAAACAAATCTCGAGAGGACATATCAGATCTTAGAGAAGACCTGATGGTTGATCTCTTTGGTGGCAAGTCTAAAGATATGCTATCAACACTGTGCCATATCATTTTCACCAATAAAGTGGCAACTGCTGAACCATTTGTCACTCCTGAATGGTTTCCACCAACATCACCTAAAACAAAATTCCATAGCCAACGTGTGCACTTTTAAATTATGGTATGGCTGGGGATGGCAAATGAAATGAACCCAACTGAATGGGGATGGAAACAGGAAAATGATCAGTTAATTCCAATTATGATCCAAAACAATGCTGCGCCTGACAAACTCTTGAAAATTATCCAGTGCAACTGTTCGAGGGGATGCAAATCCTCTCGATGCAGCTGCAGACACTTTGGACTCCCCTGCACTTCTACATGTGGCCCTTGCTAAACTGAAAACTGTGACCTGACAATCCAAACAACACTTTAGAGGTCGATACTAAGGAGGAGGATGACACTCAAAACTGAACACTGAAACTTATTCTATGGACAAAGGTGTTTGTACATTAAATCTCAACTTACACTATGTGACATAAAGATAGTTAGAATGTGTTAATTTATGATTCCATGTTTAATTTTTGTGTTACACAATATATTTTTTATGATCTTAATGTGTTCTTTGCCCCCAAAAACTTAGGAATAGACACCAAGAGCATCAAATTTTAGTTGATAGTTGTATAGTTATGATCATTAAGAGGTTTTAGCGGCCATCTTGGACGTCATATGAAAAAAAAAACACTTTTCCGGGGATCCTACTCAGGTAAACTTTCAGTATGCTATAAAGTACACTAAAACCTACCATAATCAGTTGAAGAGCCTTTTGTAGTAATTTTTTGAGGGTTAAACTGTATTTTGACCTGACTAGTGTCTAATCCATAGTTTTCAAGGTTACTGAGAAGAACAGTGACACTCCTGATGCCCTATTAGTCCAAGTTCAGCCCCTATTGGAAGGGGATAAGAAGGGGTGGGAAGGGGTGAAATATAAAAATGACCAAAATGACAGATATTAGTGTCTAATCCATAGTTTTCGAGGTTGCTGAGAAGAATAGTAACACTTTTGGTGCTCTTTAAGTCCAATTACAGCCCTGCGAGGGGGTTGAGAAGTGGGTGGGAACGGGGTGAAAATTAGAAATAACCAAAACAACAGATATTAGCATCTAATCCATAGCTTTTGAAGTTGCTGAGAAGCATAGTGACACTCCCAATGCCCTACGAGTCCAAGTTCAGCCCCTATTGAGAGGCTGGGTGATACGGGTGGGAAAGGGGTGAAATGTAAAGATAACCAAAACAACACATTGGAAGGGGGTGGGAAGTGAGTGAAATGTAAAAATCACCAAAAATGACAGATATTAGTGTCTAATCTATAGTTTTTGAGGTTGCTGAGATGAATAGTGACTTTCCCTATGTCCTTCAAGTCTATGTTCAGCCACAATAGGGAGGGGCATGAAAAAGGGGTGGGAAGAGGGTGACGTAAAAATAATTGAGAGAGAGAGAGTTTATCAGTTGTAATCCGAGTTTTCTCAGAAGCGCCAGGTCAGTCAGATAATTATATATATATATATATATATATATATATATATATATATATATATATATATATATATATATATTTGTCAATGTGTGTAGTATATGTATGTATTATGTTGTATGTATGTTATGTATGTAGTATATGTATGTATGTATGTATGTATGTTTGGTATGGGCGCCCGGGCCGTCGATCTGACGGGACTGAGATTCGGGACGGAGATGGGTTTCCACCTCGGGAAGGTCGAGACCTACGTTCGGGAGCCCTGAAACCCCTGGGAGCCCGGCCTCCCAAAATTTCTACTTCCCCCCTCTGAAGGGTGAGAAGGGATTTCCTGAAACAGAGCTGGTTCTGCCCGTGAAACGGGGCTGGCTATGCCAGTAGACTTAGTTACTTTACAAATTTCTGTATATCATTTGGAAAAGAATACTATAGGGTACACATCAATGACATCAAAGAGGGTGGTTTTAGAAGGGGGTTTGCAGAGAGAGAAAATGAGAGGGAGAGAAAGTGAGAGAGAGTAGATGGGGTGGTAGGGAGAAGAAAGAGGAAAACAGACAGACAAACAGACAGAGTTGGTATTACTGAGAAGAATGAGGGTAAGAGACAGTGATTTTTGGAGAGAGAAAGAGAGAGTACAAGAAAGGAACGAGAGGGAGTGGAAAAGAGAGAGAGAGAGAGAGAGAGAGAGAGAGAGAGAGAGAGAGAGAGAGAAAGGAGCGAGGGGGGAAGGAAGAGAGAGAGAGAGAGAGAGAGAGAGAGAGAGAGAGAGAGAGAGAGAGAGAGTTGAGGGGGTGTTAGGTAGGAGAAAGATGGAAAAATACGGGATGCTCCCATACTGTAAATTGTCAAAATATTGGCCCGTGTAGTTAGGGCCTGCGAAGAATGCTCTTCACAACTGTGGCCAGAACACCCCTGCTCCGGGCTCCCAGAGACTGAGACTGGTATAAAAACTGTGTTTATGTAAGTTAAAAATACATTTCACTTTATCAATCGACGAAAGAATTTCTACCACAGTAGGGAAGCCAGTAATGACATTTATTTTAATCCTGATGTGCGTATGTGAGTATATGTGTGTATGTCTACGGTTGAGTCTACCCCTACATTTTTCAACATTTATTGTTTTTCCTTTGCAGCAGCAGTTGAAGTCCAACGTACAAATGCCACCTAAGAAAAGAACAAGGATTAGACGACAGAGAGAGAGAGAGAGAGAGAGAGAGAGAGAGAGAGAGAGAGAGAGAGAGAGAGAGAGAGTTGGTATTACTGAGAAGAAAGAGGGTAAGAGACAGTGATTGTTGGAGATAGAAAGAGAGTAAGAGAAAGGAACGAAAGGGAGAGGAAAACAGAGAGAGTGAGAGAGAGAGAGAGAGAGAGAGAGAGAGAGAGAGAGAGAGAGAGAGATTAAGAGAAAAGAGCGAGAGGGGAAGGAAGAGAGAGAGAGAGAGAGAGAGAGAGAGTTGCGGGGGTGTTAGGTAGGAGAAAGATGGAAAAATATGGGATGCTCCCGTACTGTAAATTGTCAAAATAGGGGCCCGTGTAGATGGGGCCCGCGAAGGCAGTCTCTCAGAGTGGCTGGCATCAACATGGAGCGACCTTGCTTTTCTTACGGGCAGCTTTATGTGGTGCGCTCAAGAGTAGGCTCTCCGGAACGCCTGTTCATTTTGTCACCGGAGGGAAAAACAAAGTCTTGCTTCTTAGCCTTTTTTTCTGCCATCTCTTTCAGTTTATTCAAGTCAGATCTCATCGCCATGATTTGCTTTTCCAGGCGCCTTTTCCAAGGCGGTTGCTGTTTTGGTTTCTGTTGGGTTGGTGGTGCTGGTGGTGTTGGTGTTCGTATCCCCATCAGTTCTGCTACTAATCTTGCTCCTGCATATGTCAAGTTATTTGTTTCTGTGAGATTGGTGGTGTGTATTAGTCTCATTATTTCATTGACCTCACTTGTTTTTTCCCTTAATTTCTTGGTGTTGTAGTCTTTCATGGAGGGGATCTTCGTTCTCTCTGTATCTGGCTTCATCCATTGCCTGATCTTTTCTACCCATTCCGTCCTGTCTGTTACTTCGTCGGCGTTTCTTCGTGCGTCGTTGTTTGATACCTCATCATCCCTGTCGTCTTCTGTGGCATCATCTCTCAGTTCGTCTTCTTGTAATACGTTGCCGTGTGTCATTTCCCTTTCCAGTTCCTCTCTTTCTGATGGGGAGAGCCATATTTCCTTATTTTCTTCTCTTATCCATTTCTTCCTCTGGTTTGCTTCTTTAGCTCCAGTCTCTGGTTGTTGGTTACTGTCGTTGTGGTGGTCAGTTGCTGGATGACGACCTCCAAGCACCTGACCGTCTTCCCCTTCAATTGGGCTGAATACGTGGCTGCCGGATGAAGCTCCTCTGTTGCCAGAGGTTCCATTTACGTCGTTGTCGTTTAATCCTTCATTTCTTTCCATCATTGCTGAGTTTTGCTATTTAACCCATAGCTGGACTCTACCCCATCAGGAATAAGTACTCATTTACAGCTGAGTAGACTGAGGAAATTATGGTAAAGATCCTTTCCCAAGGAATCAACGCCGAGGAGAGCGGTCACCCATCCAACGACTGACCAGCCCCAGTGTTGCTTGACCAGTCCATTGACGACCTAACCCACTCTGCCACGGCGCCACATTATTATTATTATTATTATTATTATTATTATTATTATTATTATTATTATTGATACAAAAAACATTTCATAATATTGATAAGCTACGGCACTATCCCACGAAAAAAAAGCATCTTAATCTAAACATAAATAACCGGTAACAGATTAAATTTCAAAATTAGATCATAATCGCCCAAATAAAACTTGCATAAAAAATGAAAAAATATCCACCGGACACATTATTATTATTATTATTATTATTATTATTATTATTATTATTATTATTATTATTATTATTATTATTATTATTATTATCTGTCAAAAATAGTATAAAAGTCCTGGAAGGATTTCCATCTAAATTCAATAAAAATGTTGATATCTCACTGTTCCGTCAGTTTCCAGTCACGTGTTACCTCGAAGCTAAGGGCTATTTCTAAAAGAGCCTATTATGCATCGTAAAAATTCCCATTTCCTACGATTCCGAGACAGAAGAGGAAATCTGAATCGACGCTGTTGCTGGTATTCAATGATGTCTTCGTATCTGAAAGGCTGGAAAGACAGCCGTTGTTAAAAAATCTAAAAAAAAAAAGTATCGAGCAATTGGTAGGAATGGAAAAGACTTCAGGTAACTATAAAAGAATTTCACCCGATCTTCTTGGAACATTCCATATTCTTTTATTCAAATTCGTATATTCATAAATAATAACACTTAAGGCAAATCGAGTATTCTCTGGCATAGTGAACACAACTAAATGATATGGACAGTCATTTATGCATATATCAATTAATTATTATTGCGGTTCTTGTCATATTCATTACTTGTACACACTGTTGTTATTTTTGTTGTCATATAATCGTTATCGAAATTATTCATTTTCATTTTTTTAGTATTACTATTATTATTATAATTATTATTATTTAGGTAGAAGACCCTCTTTCAAACATGCATTATTGTAGGTGATAACTGCATCATTGCATGCAGATGATGAAGCTCACACCTTCATATTATATTATTATTATTATTATTATATTATTATTATTATTATTATATTATTATTATTATTATTATTATTATTATTATTATTATTATTATTATTATTAAGGAGATCTTCTCTGAGGGCAGTAGCATTGAACACTATAGCTGTTTCGACGGCATTTAATTTATATAGAATCTTCTCAATTCTTCTTATTATCTTTTTCTTGTCAGCATGTAGCTGGTGTATTAGGTTTCCTAAGGACATGTAAAGATTTCAGTTGTCTTACTATGAGATTCAGGGCCTCTGTAACACGGTTTTTTCGCAATAACTTTTTATCTATGCATTTCATAAATGTAACGCTTATTCAGAATACACATTATATCTACACATAAATTTTGACTGTATTCTGCATTACGTAGGTTGAATAAATTTGGTACTTACAATGTAAAAGTGACTTTTTTTGAAGACGAGCCAACTTACTCAGAGAAAAGGTTTCGAACGTACTCGTTACGTAACTTATGACAGTATTTCTTCCCTCTTTCTCGGTGGATGATTGGCTATATGT